>NC_069739.1:2102838-2105338 GCF_027358585.1 Pangasianodon hypophthalmus
GCGAGACAGACAGACAGACAGACGCAGCTACAGAGAGCGAGACAGACAGACAGACAGACAGACGCGGCTACAGAGAGCGAGACAGACAGACAGACAGACAGACAGACAGATGCAGCTACAGAGAGCGAGACAGATGTATTGTTTAGAGAGCTGCATTAACATTACTGTTCAGGGTTTGTCATACATCACACGTGTTACTTATATGTGTGTGTGTGCGCGTGTGTGTGTGCGTGTGTGTGTGTGTGTGCGTGTGTGTGTGTGTGTGCGTGTGTGCACGCGTGTGTGTGAGACCTGTGGGACTTGTGCAGCTCCAGCACTTTCTCCTCGAGCTCTTTGGTTTGCTCTTTAGTGAGCTGGAAGTCGGTGACGGAGTGGAGCTGCTGCTCGGCCGAGTCGTGATCTCCGAGCTCCGCCTGCAGCGTGTAGGAGCTGAGCAGAGCCAGAGTGACGAACGAACACGGCAACCGACCCGACACGATGTCCTGCCTCAACTGCAGACACAGCAGATACCTGCACACACACACACACACACACACACACACACACACACACACACACACACACACAGAGTTAAAGTTTACTTTTATGTGTGTGTCACTTTACTTTTTATTTCATTCTACATTGATGTTAAACAGTAAAGGAGTTCCAGTGAAACACAAAGCCGTGACTGATGCAGTTTTATTTATTCTAACTCTTTATCAGACAGACGGGTGGAGCAGCATTATTGTGTGTGTGTGTGTGTGTGTGTGTGTGTGTGTGTGTTAATCAAAAACTCTGTATTGTGTTGCGGTTAATAAAAAAAGAATGACCGCACCTGCGGCAGGGCCGAGCAACACGACACAAATATCACATCACGACACGTGAAGACGTTTCTACAACACGAGTTTGATTATACTTTTATTTAACGTCTACAAAAATTACATTTATCTTATTGTTGTTCATGTTTGCTTTTAAACTTTTGTTTTTTTAAATCGTCAATTAAAAAAAAAATTAATATAATTATTTCATTCATACAGTAATAAAGCTCTGGCTAAAGACCTTTTTTTCCTCCTCTGAACTTTCACACCAAGATGAGGGCGGAAAAAAAAAAAAAAAAAAACCACACACACAATTGGACAAACTGTAACCATAGCAACGCAAGATTTATCGCACTAAAATTAAAAAGGAAAAAATGAATAATTGGGTAATAATCTGATTAATAATTAGAACTGCTTCTCTGTGTTCAGCATTAAACATATTTTCGATGCAACGTATCGTAAATCTCTTAATATTTGATCACGATCATTTTTAACTTTTTGGTCGCTTCCCCATGAGCTGCGACGTGATTGGTTAATATGAGCTTTTTTTTTTTTTTTTTTTTGGAAAGTTGAAACTAACGTAGTAGTTATTTTATTCACACACACACACACACACACACACACACACACACACACACACACACACACACACCTTAATCTTAAAGGCTACAAGGTCAAACAAGTGTTCTTTCCCACACACACACACACACACCTGACCACATACAGAGCTTTCGCATGGCATGTATGTCACGGTCATGTCCGTGTGTGTGTGTGTGTGTGTGTGTGTGTGTGTGTGTGTGTGTGTGTGTGTACCTGGTGATGTCCTCAGTGAGCTGCGATGGATCCGGTGGATAAAACTTCACGTTGAAGGCAAACTGCCACTGCGAGTCTGCAGAGAAACGAGAACAAATTAAAACACACTACACACCACAGCGCTGTGGAATTCTGGATTCTGATTGGTCGACAGCGCAGCTTCGTATCAGCGCGCTCCTTCTAACACGTTATCGTTTCTATAGTAACAGCTCATTTCACACACTCCAGACGCTCCGCTGATGATAAACGGAACGCGGATGAGCGTTGATCTGCGAGGACACGTTTATGTGGCGTTTATGGAAGGAGTCTCCAGTGCCAGCGCTTTGTAACAGTCGGTTGTCCGACACTCGTAGGTTAGCTGGAAACTTTCAGAAGCTGTGAGCTCGGCTAGCTACGTGTTTAACTCCCGGACAGATTCTGGTTGCTACGGCAACGTTGCGTTAACGGAATAAAAGTGATTCAGTCACAATTTGAGCTCTTTTTATTATTATTATTATTATTATTATTATTTTTTATTCGCTATGGCCTAGCGAATCTCTGAATAAACCAAATACTCAACTGATAAGCTAAGATCACGTGACCTCACACACACACACACACACACACACACACACACACACACAGAGAGTAATTCACTCGTCACAGACGCTAATCGTTTTAGCTCTCGTTAGTTGAGGATCTGTCCTCAGGATCGCTGATGAAGTGATGATGAATAAACAAACATTATGAATGACATGACGATGCCCGCTGAGGAACTCTAAAGGGGCGTGGCCTATTTAACACGGCGGGATTCCGGTGTGTGTTTGTTGTCGTGAAGCTGAAGGTTGTGTTCAGTGCGACTCACTTCCTGTCTGCCCGGGGCGCTCGGTTCTCACGGTGCGGGGGAGGAA
>NC_069739.1:2107838-2117838 GCF_027358585.1 Pangasianodon hypophthalmus
CAACGTCACCGCGAGTCTGAGCAGGATAAAGCTCTTCCCGAGGACGAATAAATGAACGTGAAGCGTTCTTTCCGTACGCAGATGAAAAACATTCGCACGCTTTGCGTACTACACTTTTTTCCTCCGTAATCCTTTAACGACATCAAGATTTTTTTTAACGAAATCAAAGCTTCGCTCGCGGTTCGAGAAACTTTTGAATGAAAGCGCGGCTTCGGATAAACTTTAATAAGACGCTTTATTACACAGATGTTCGTTACTATTATCCGATACATTCAGACCCAGACGTAAGAATATAACTTTTGCGTGCGAAAAAATACACGCAATCAAAAAACACGCTCAAATACGTACAATCTGATTTAACACTAAGGGCTACGGATAATTGTGGAGCAAAAAACCAACACGTTCCTTTCGCTTGTTTGCTCCGATTTAAAAAGCACCAAATAGTGGGCGGAGTCAATGGATGAAATTTGCATGTGTAGTGTGATTTACCTCCTCGCAGTACGACCGAAGGGCAAGTATTAAATTTGCGTAAACTCGTTTTCACGTAATCGTCATAATATGATAAAAGAAAGGTGGAGACTTCGTACTCACCCTCTGGTCTGCGTTGTCTTTGAAGCTCAGGCCGAAGTAATCCTTCTCCAGGATGTTCAAGTGTTCGCACACTTTCTGAAACAGTATCTGACCCTTGGCTCGCTTCTGCAGAGCGACACACACACACACACGTTAATATTAAAGTCGATACCTATACAAACTACACTACAATGTCAGCAATATCTGCTCAACTTTATGCAAATGAGCCCCGCCTCCGGTCAGCCAATCAGACGTTTTCACATCACCTGAGCGGGAAAACATTTATCCTTCTAAACTCCGACATTTCATAAGCTCCTTATTAACACTTACGCATAATTAAATCATATGAAGATTGTTAGATTCGTTGCTAACACGAATGTAAGGTAATATGATTGTGAGATTAAGCTAGCTAGCTAAGAACTACACATCTCTACAGGTTTATTTTAATGGCTCATTCTAGTACGTTATCGTTTCCATAGTAACAGCTCATTCGCACGGACCTGTACGGCATGCAATTGTTTATTTGTAAGAAGTTGTCTATTTATGGAAGGAGTCTCCAGTGTCAGCTCTCTGTAACTTTTGGTTTTCCCGAGACACGCGTGGTAAAGATAGTAGAAAATTACAGATTCTAGTTGCTATGGCAACCTTGCTTTTACAGAAGAAACACGAACAAATCAGCTGATCGAAGTGTGTTAATAAATAAATAAATATCACAGCCTTGAGTGTGGATTTGCTAGCGAATCGAACTCAACTGGAAAGTTCGGTTTTCTGTAAAGAGATGTTTACGTAAGATTTATGGAAGGAGTCTCCAGTGTCAGTTTTTTGCGGTTTCTCGATAACAAGACACGCTACGGTTTTGTGACTTGTTAACTTCACCCAGGAGGCTGGTGAGGGAGCGACAGTTTATAAATGAGAACAGAAACTAACTAACATTAAACGCAACTATAAACAGATAACAGGTTTGACGCATTCCGAAATAAAAAATAATAATAATTCTGCGAGCTAACAAAGTTTGCTAACAATGAGATAGCAAAGATACTAGAATGAACGCGTGAGATTTCTGATAACGAGCTGGTGTTCGGAGAGCACGTAGGATTACGGCAAAAACTACAGTAGGAATGACAGCCCGCTTTGTGTGTGTGTGTGTGTGTGTGTGTGTGTGTGTGTGTGACTTCTGAGGAATGAGGAGGCCAAATGTCGCCTAAAACATCAGACACACAGACGCGATTATCTCGCCTCTTCGCCTTTGATCACTGTGTATAAAGGAATGTGAAGCCGGAGGAGAAGGAACGAGTCCGGACTGGCCCACGCCGCGCAGCCGCGACATTTCTGCTCCGTGGCGACGAGACGGACACGACGAGACGAGAAGAGAGGAAAAGGCGGAGACAGACAGCAGACGAGTTCCAGATGTTGGCGTCTGTCGGAACGCTGTTTCCGTGATGGCTGCTGCTCGGACAATGGGGCAGTGTTCGCGGTGTCAGCGCCTTTCCCGCACCACAACAACGCCTTTACTCCGGACATGACGGGTCACTCGGGTCGCTCAAATCCGATTGGTCGGTTTATGACACGTTTATATTAACGCGCTCTAGTTCTCCAACGTTTCTGTAGTAACGGCTCGTTCACGCGTATGTGACGTGTGTAATCGTCGATGTGATGAAGTTTTAACTTTTACGGAAGGAGTCTCCAGTGTCGGCGCTTCGTAACTATATGCAACTACAATGTAACTATAAATGGATAAAACGTACGACGTGTTGTTCTTTTAATAAATTACCAATCGCAATCGGTGACAAATTGCCAATGTGCTGTTACAGGAAATTTACAGGATTAGGATCTGTAAACTGTGCTGTACCAGAGAGGAGAGTCGAGACCAGGCAACGGCCATTAAGGATGGGTAAACACACACACACACACACACACACACACACACACACACACACACACACACACGCACGCTAATGGATTCTAGGAACAGCACTGCAGTATTGACCAGGCAGAAATGCGCCTGGCAGAATTAAGTACATTAGGAAAAGCACATGCTTCAAACACACAAAAACACACACACACACACGTTAACATAAAACGCTGTAAAATGCTTGGTTATTTTTATCGATTTATAAAAGAAAACAGCCTTCTACTGAGGCAAATGCGTTCACAATCTGCAGTACGACATGAATTTCCCTTCTACCTGTAAAGTGGGCGGAGCTAAACATGGGATCACTCACAAGGATAAATGTTACGTGTCCCAAAACCTAGCATAGTGAACCAATGCTAAGCTGAGCTAACAAGGGAAAACTAACCTAGCAAACTAACACTAACCTAACCTGAGATCACATGACTGTTCAAAGTTTAAAAATACTTTTAAAAATTACATACTGCTGCTTTAATGTTTGGCATCGTACACGTATTTTAATATTTCATGACCAAAACCTCAAAGAGTTAGTTTTGTACCCTGACTGATGAGACTGGCCTGGACACACACACACACACACACACACACACACACACACAAACAGGTCACACGAGGACTGTAGGAATTAATGGAAACTGACGAATCGTTACGACCCTGAACTAGTTATCAAGGGCAGATTTAACGAGAGAGCGTGTTGTCAAGTCTCTGTATGTGAGCGGAGAATGCAATGACCTGTGGTTAAACCCTGCTGGTGTGTATGAACGCACAGAGAGCTCTGTTATCTCTCAGATGCCCCTTTTGATGGCCTCACACACAAACACACACACACACACACACACACACACAGCTGCAGTTTGGGGTGGAGGGCCTAAAGATGTCAGAGCTCAGAAATGAGCCTGAATAATACACACAGGCATTCTGCAGGGACGCCCTGATGCTGTTCAGGCACATTGTGTTTAAACGAGTCTTCGGGGATGAATACTGCAAGAGAGAGAGAGGACAAGAGAAAAGGAGAGAACCAGGGAGGGGCGAAACAGACGGACGAAGAGCCAGAAAGGCAGTCTGAGCGATAAACACTGTGTTCAGGCACAGATTTCATTCTTACAGACGGAGCATGAGGCCCACAGAGAGGATTGTTGGGGTTTTCCAGCTCAAGATTCAATGCAGGGTGACATCACACGCAGCCTGCTGGGACAGGGCTGTAAGGACATTCAGCACTGTGATTGGCTGAGACGTCCTCCCCTTTCTAAAACTTTATATGATATGATGTCATTACAAAAGAAACACGACAGCTTAAGAATTACTAGTCAGAGTTATGAAACAGAGAGAGAGAGAGAGAGAGAGAGATGGTAAGACAGAATGCAAGAGAGATTAAGGAAAGTGAGAAAAGGGGCTTAATGCATCCATCCACACGACGAGACCAACTAATATCTGACAATCACATCTATCCAATTATGAGGATCAAATTGCACCTGACCAATTAGAGTCCACTCAAAGGGACCAAAATGACAAAAGGGGACCAACTGTGTCCACTCATAAGGACCAAAGCAGACCAACTGCAACCACTCAAGGGGGACCAACGGCACCAATGGAAAGAGAAACAGTCTCGTCCACACAAGAGGGACCAAAATGACCAATCACATCCAGGAGACCATTGAAACTGAGCCCCATAAAATTAACCAATGGCGTCCACTCGAGAGAAGCCAAATGGCGTCCACTCGAGAGCGGCCAATTGCGTCCACTCGAGAGCGGCCAATGGCGTCCACTCGAGAGCGGCCAATGGCGTCCACTCGAGAGCGGCCAATGGCGTCCACTCGAGAGCGGCCAATGGCGTCCACTCTAGAAGGACCAATGGCGTCCACTTGAGAGAGGCCAATGGCGTCCACTTGAGAGAGGCCAATGGCGTCCACTCAAGAAGGACCAATGGCGTCCACTCAAGAAGGACCAATGGCGTCCACTCAAGAAGGACCAATCGTATCCTCTGAAGGGGTACAAATCATGTCTACTCAAGGGGGATGAACTGCATCCACTGAAAGAGGACTAATCGCATCCACTTAAGTCAACCAAACATGTCTGTCAAAGTTGCTGCATCCACATCTATACTTCTTCAAAATGATCACATATCATCTGTCCATTCAAAGAGACCAATTGCCTTAGCTCCTTCCACTTGACCAACTGTGTCCTGACACTAACATGTCTAAAAGTGGTTAAAAGTAAATGATTACACCTGATTACAACACAAATTAGCCAACAGCGTCCATTCAAGGGGACCAATAATCTCAGGTTATGAGTCAGGCAGGTTGTTATGTGTCTGGAAATGATTGTGTCTCAGTTTGGGTGTGTTTGAGGCAGCAGCTGCAGCACTGTGGACGCATGATATCACAACGATTGACAAAATCACAACATGACATAAAATAAACACAACACAACACAACACAACACACACACACACACACACACACACACACACACACACACACACACACACACACACACACCCCTGTTCCACCTGTTTAGCTTGAAGTTAGGTGCTCTTTTGCTCACTAGTGTGAAATAATGATAGGGTAACTATACACCACACACACAGGTAATTTGAGCTCTCCTGTTGTGCATGAGGTGTTTCAGAGCTTCACTATTCATCTAAATGAGGCTTAATCAGTGACTAGAATGTGTGTGTGTGTGTGTGTGTGTGTGTTTTCCGGGTGGATCGGCTAGAACAAAAGCTTTTAGTGAAGCATCAGCGCTTTTTTGAACAAGCAGTGGGACAAAAAGAGTTTTGTTAAAATAGCACTGGGACCACAGTAGCAAACCAGCAAACCGCACACTCAGCTCTAACCATCTCTCTCTCTCTCACACACACACACACACACACACACACACACACACACACACACACACACAGTCCACCCTGACCCAGCAGTCAGAAACAATAGGGTCTGTCTGCACATCGCAGACCACAACTGGCATGTCCAAGTTCACAGATTGGAATGTGGGCATGGCCTTGATTTCACAGAGGGAACACAGACTGCTAACCAGTTTCACACGATTCCATCTAGTTTTTCCTACCACACAAAGCCACGCCCACCTGCTCCACTTAAAGTCAAGCCCACCTGTTGCACTTGAAGCCACGCTCATGCGTCCTACATGAACTCACACTCATCCTTAGGACCTGAAGCCACCTAGCCACACAAAGCCACAACCATCCTTCCCACTAAAAGTCACAACCGTCCATCCATCCCATCTGTCCTAATTGTGGACACGCCCATCTGTCCCATCTGAAGTCACGTCCCTCCTTCCCAGAAGAACCGAAACCAAGTCCATCCATCCCACTCGAAGCCACACACATCCATCCCACCTTAACTCACACTCATCCTTCGCACTCAAAGCCACGCCCATTCTTCCCACTGATAATCCCACCATCTTTCCTATTCAAAGACGCACCAATCCATCCCACCTCAACTCACACTCATCCTTCGCACCTAAAACCACCTAGCCATCCATCCCACCTCAACTCACACTCATCCTTCGCACCTGAAGCCACCTAGCCATCCATCCCACCTCAACTCACACCTAACCTTCACACCTGAAACCACCTAGCCATCCATCCCACCTCAACTCACACCTAACCTTCACACCTGAAACCACCTAGCCATCCATCCCACCTCAACTCACACCTAACCTTCACACCTGAAACCACCTAGCCATCCGTCCCACCTCAACTCACACCTAACCTTCACACCTGAAACCACCTAGCCATCCATCCCACCTCAACTCACACCTAACCTTCACACCTGAAACCACCTAGCCATCCGTCCCACCTCAACTCACACCTAACCTTCACACCTGAAACCACCTAGCCATCCATCCCACCTCAACTCACACCTAACCTTCACACCTGAAGCCACCTAGCCATCCATCCCACCTCAACTCACACCTAACCTTCACACCTGAAACCACCTAGCCATCCATCCCACCTCAACTCACACCTAACCTTCACACCTGAAACCACCTAGCCATCCATCCCACCTCAACTCACACCTAACCTTCACACCTAAAACCACCATCAGTTCCACTCAACAGCTTGTCCATTTGCCCCAGTCAAAGACACGCCCACTAGTCCGAAGACAAACTGTTCTCAAACAGCAGAGGAGATTGTCCTGTTTAATGACAGGGTATTAGCGCGCACTCACACACACACACACAGACACCCTGGTCAGCTGATCACTGAATCCTTAACTCAGCACCCTAACTAATCCCATTATAGCATTACTACTGCTGAACTTGCAACAGCACGCAAACACACACACACACACACGCGGCACAGTGACCGATGTCCTGTCCTCAGCCTCGGAGATAATCATTACTCTGACGTGTCCAAGAGACACCACGTGACATCACTGACTAGCATAAACGCTGCAAAGTGCTATATCCTGGATTAAGTGATGTTTAGACAGGACTTCAGCCAAGAATCTGTCTCTCTCTCGCTCTCTCTCACACACTCACACACACACACACACACACACACACACACACACACACACACACACACACACACATACATGCTCAGAGAGAACCATCATGCCTTTTACAACTTCCTTTGGTGTAAATTCGGTCATAAACCGAGTTTCCACTAAGCTGCCAGGCTTGGAGTCAAATTCAAACCTGTTTCTATGGTAACGGCATTAAACTTTAGCATGGACGCTTTAGCAGCACGTGTTATTTACTGTATTTACATTGAGCAGGACGTGTCAATGTGTGTACTCAACATTCGTTATTTAACTTTAAGGGCTTAGCATCGCATTCTCTTCGTGCACAACGTATAAATCATGGGGTTTTTTTTTGCGCTAGCTGGAAGAAACCTAAGTACAGGCACGTCAACCCGAATTTTGCGGTTGCTTAGCAACTGTTCACGTTATAGATGCTTTTACATGGAGATGATCTTAATCCCTATTTTGGCGGGATTAGCGACGTTTCTTGGTGATTTTACACAAGTTACGCAAATTTAAGGAACTATTGCCAGGAAACTTTGTAGGACTTCAGGAAATTGTGGAGGTGCTCAGGAACAGGAACCTTGGAACTCAAGATTCTTTTTTAAGTTCAGGAACCTTTCCAAGAACCCAAGGTCTTTTCAAGAAATCAGAAACTGTCATTCAGAAATCTTTTTTCGGAAGTCCAGACGTTTTGGGGTGGTCAGGAACCTTATCAGAAACTGTTTTCTGGAACTTAGGAACTATTTTCAGACCTTGTTTTGTCCAGAAACCCAAAAATTGTTTCAGGAATCTTTTTAAGAGTTCAGAAAAATTTGTAAGCCCTCAGGAACCTTTTCAGGAACTCAAACCAGTTTTCAAGACCTCAGGAACTGATTCAGGAATCATTTTAGTTCAGAAAATCGTGCAAACACTCAGGAACCTTTTCAGGAATCTTTTTAAGAGTTCAGGCAAATGTGTAAGCATTCAGGAACCTTTTCAAGAACTCCCCAGGAACTTTTGTTTGTATAAAGTTTGTATAAATTTTAAAGCTGCTCAGCAACTGCTTTTATTAGCGATGCTTTAACATGCAGACGGTCTAAAGCCCAATTCAGACGAGATCAGCGACATGGCCAGGGGTTATAATGCAAATTATCCAGTTTATAGCACAGGTATATGTTATGGTCATGTGACCTGTTAATGATCAAGCGTGGCCACGCCCCCAACAAACAAGCGCTTGTAATAAAGGAGCTTATGCAAAGTGTAAATGCAGAAGTGGGAGAGAAAAAAAAAATCTTCTATTCAACAGGATTAAACTTCCTCATCTCTCTCTCTCTCTCTCACACACACACACACACACACACACACACACACACACACACAAAAGGACAATGAATCAGACAAAGGTCTAGATGGTAAACAAGGAACAAGGATCACACACACACACACACACACACACACACACACCCAAAAAGCTGTAAACACTCCTTTATAGCACAAATGTCGTGTTTGGGAAAGAATGAGGCTCTGTTCTGTGGAGCTGCTCGACTCTGAATAAACGCTCGCTGGACAGCTAACATTTCAACACCTTTACGAAAGGTTTACGAACACAGCTGACTAAGTTCACTAAGAACATAAAACGGAACGGTATCTAGCTACCATATCGCTCAGACTGTAGTCTGTTTAGCTATCTATCTCTCGACTAACATAGCTGACGAGCTAACGAGGCATTCGAATAAAATTCGTAACTAGGAATTTCCGATCTCTGACTAAGAATAAGCAAAGAAACTCGGAGGTCTGTGCACTCTGCACACGAGTCCAGCAACCTCTTCACGTGTAAATAAGATACACGTCTAAATCATTCCGCAGAAGTCTTTAGCATGGAGGTAGCTGATGTGAGAGATAAAGACGTGCAGCTGCACACGGTTCCTTCATATCTCTCACTCTCACATCTCTTCTCTTCTGTGTTCATCACAAAAACACCAAGCAGATAGTGCTGCTCACGGTACATCAGTGGATTTGTCTCTCTCTCGCTCTCACACACACTCACACACACTCACACACACTCACACACACTCACACACACACACAGTCATTAGGTAACGATTCATGGCATTTACAGCATAAACATTTTCAAAAACGTCTTTCAGGAACCCAGGAACTTTTTTTTTAAATCATTTTAGTAGTTGAGGAATTTTTTTTTGCAGGCACTGAGGAACCTTTTCAGGAACCCAGGAACTGCTTTTCCAGGAACTGCTCTCAGAAACTAAGAACCCACGAATTATTTTCAAATACTGAGGAACTGTTTCAGAAATCATTTTAGCAGTCCAGGAACCTTTTCAGGAACACAGGAACTACTGTTTTTAGGACTCCAGGAAATTTTGCAGGATGCGTTTTTCAGGACCCAAGAACTTTTTTCCAAAAAGGAACCTAGAAGGAACATATGCAGAAACTCTTCCAAGAATATTTTAGTTCAGGAAAATTGAACTAAGTGGTCAGGAACCTTTTTCAGGAACCCAGAAACCTTTTCAGAATTTTTTTTTAATGTGATTAAAACCTTTTCAGGAACACAGGAACTGTTCTGAGAAACTGTTTTCTAGAACCAGAGGAACCATTAGTTCAGGAAATTTTCCTAGAGCTCAGAAACCTTACAAAAAATTTTTAAGAGTTCAGGCAAATGTATAAGCTTTCAGGAACCTTTTCAGGAACTCTCCAGGAACTGATTCAGGAATTGTTTTAGTTCAGAAAATTTTGCAAGCACTCAGTAACCTTTTTCAGAAACCCAAGTTCTTCTTCTTCTTATTATTAATATTATTATTTTGCAGCGATGGGTTATAAAGAACCCAGGAACCTTTTTTAGGAATCTTTTTATCATTTCATAAAATTTTGCAAAGGATTAGGAATTTTTTCAAAAACCTGGAAAATGTTTATTTTCTCTCAAAGTTAATAACACACACACACAAAAAAATGCAGTTTGTAAACATTACCGAGAAGTTCCTCTGTCCTGAAGATGTCTTCACAACTTTACCTCTGAGTGTTACAACGCGCTGACACT
>NC_069739.1:2125338-2130338 GCF_027358585.1 Pangasianodon hypophthalmus
ATAATCGAACTTTAGATACATCGTACGGCTCTAATCCACGTTCTCTCACACTGACTCGGGCACAGATGGCAGCATGGGGCTTAGAACCATGAGATTACAGGATTACACACACACACACACACACACACACACACACGTCACATCGCACCATGACACACACATATATGCACACAAACACGTAGTTACTACACTCAGCTAACGGCACGCTGACGTCTGATTGGCTCGGCTGCTATACATTATAATTATTGTTACTTTTTTAACTTTTTTAGTCATCAAAGACTTTTATAGCACCTCAGGAGAGAAAAAAAGAGTAAAATATTTTTAAAAGCTTGTATAAATGTTAAATTAAATATCCAGCAAAGTTTAAATAAAGATAGAAAAGGGATAAAACGCTCAGACGTCAGCTGAACTTGTGGCTCAGATGCGTCCCAGTGGGCGTGGCTTAATATTCTAATAAGCGCGCTAGATCAGCTTTCATTTCCTATATGAGCGTTTGTTTGCGAAGTCAGCGTTCTATGGCTAAGTTAACTTTTGTCCACTAGGACAGCTTTCGTTTGCGAAGTCAGCGTTCCACGGTCTATTCCAGGTCAGTCGTCGTTCGTTAAAACAGCTTTTGGTTCTTAAGAGTCAGCTTTTGTCGCTTAACGGTCAGTTTTCATTTGCTAATCATCTTTCTTTCGCTAGGTCAGCTTTCCTTGGCTAAGGGTCATTTTATTTTTTTTTTGGTCAACCAGTTTTCATTCGCTAGACCAGCTTCTGATCGCTAAGTCGGCTTTCGTTTGCTAGGTTAGATTTCAATCACTAATGTAGCTCTCAGTCACCTGGTCAGCTTTGGATCACTAGGTCAGCGTCATCGTGTTGATGTCCCTCTTCAGAGTATCGCAAAAAATTTTACACAAACGCAACCACCTGCATTTTTCTTTGCTGACCTTTCAGACATCGCCGTGGCGTCTGTGTGCATTCGGAGCGCGTGTAATGGAGTAACGGAGTGTGTGTTGCAGGACCGCCCTGCTCCTCTCTTCTTTTTGGTCCGTCTCAGCGGACAAAACGTCCCAGAAGGTGAATAACACAGACGCTCGGAAGCCCCCCGTCGTGCCCTGATCAATCCTCTCACTCCGCCGGCGTCAGCGCACCGAGGCGAAGCGAGCTTTATTGCTACACAGGTGCACACACAGCGTAGCAACCGGTCTCCGGGGTCTTGCACAGTCGGGGGTTAACTACACACACACACACACTCTAAACATCGAGACTCACTCCAGTTTTCCGTTCTTACTTCAGAGAAAAAAAGGAAAGAATTTTCCAGAGGAGTTTTTCTGTGATACGGAGAAATGATGATTGATCTCTTTAGTGCATGTGAGCTGCAGAGTGTTTAAACGCTATAAATGCTCGTCTCTCAAGAGTGTCTTCACTGCGAGAGCAACATTTCATTCATACATCATCCTGGGAATCGAGTTTCGGTTTCGTTACGTCTAAAACTGATGCATATTTAAATGAGATTTGCTCATTTGCTGAAATAAAGGTAAATAAAAAAAATCTTCAAATACTAACAAACTCCAAAGAATGAAATGCCTTTGAAAAGGCTGCAGAGGCAGAAATATCAGCATGTCGACATCATCAGGCAGACGATGAGGCGAAAGGAATGCGATTAACTTGAATATTGTATCTGTAATATATTAAAAAAAAAATCTTCTACGTTGAAAATTTTATCTGTTTTGATACAGTTTCATTCAGAGGATACAGGAAGGCCATGCAGGCTGAAAGGTTTACTCACGTCTTGACACAGAGAACGCAATGTTTGGAAACATTTTGCTCCGATCCCCTCCAAAGTGAGAAGAACTGCCGATTTGTGGAAAACTGTAACCTATTCACGCCAAGTCGTGATGTGATTAGACCGAGGGTTTGGGAATAATCAGAGATATCTGGTTTTCATGACCAGTGGCTTATGTGTGAAAGACAGTAGGTATTTGTAGCCTGTTGTGTTACTGCAAAAAAATAAATAAATAAATATAAAAATTCCTTGCAGACTCTAAGAGATGGGAATTTCAACGGTTAAGCTCATACACAATGACTAACTGTAACACAATGACTAACCAAGCTGGAATGAAACAAATGTAAAGGCAGATATCCTACTTGATAAAGCCAGGATCAAATTTTGTTCTCAGTTTAAAATCCACGCCTGTACAATTCTTTTAAAGTGATATCATGAAAATAAAACCATGATGCACCTTTCCTTAACGCCTGCACACACTGAAAAGACAGAGCAGTTGTTGTAACTGTTTGTTTTCCCACAGACTCCACAGCGACGTCGTCTTAACGGCCAATGAACTTTTACCTTTGACTCCAGTAACCATGGTTGGGGGGATTCAGAGCGTCCCGGTGGTGGACAGGAAGTCCGACATACTGACAGAGCAGAGTTTCCCACCAGACTGAGTGGCTTCCTCTATCTAACTTCCTTTTATCTTTCCACGCTCTATCTTTCTTTCTGCCATCATTTCTTTCCCTTCATCTCTCTTTCCATCTGCTGGTAAGAACATCCAAAAAACACCAGCAGGACAATGCTACGACAATGCTTCCATTCTACTGAGAACTTAAGCCATCAGATACACCTCGAGCAAGTCCAGATACGCGATTGACCCCATTTAAGCCCATTGGAAATAATTAAATTCGGAATCAGGTCAGACAGGACATTATATTGTGAAAACCTCTGTATCGCGATAATCAGCTCCTGGGTAAAAGTTCTGCACTGTGCATAGGCTTTAAGGTTCCTTCTCGTTCCTGACGCATCGCCACCATCGAACGGACCAAAGAGTGCGTTACCACGGAGAGCAAACCTGTCCGCGAGGAAGGAGTATCCTGATTAGCCAAAAGTCAACAACTTTTGGTTGATCAAGGTGTTCAAAGGGTTTCCACTTGATATATGGGTTTGATGCAAGAAGAAGCAAGCGTGAAACCATTTTCCATTTTTAATACAATGTGATATAAATGCTCTGATGTCACCCAAGACCCAATATTAATGCTGTGACGATAACCGAGGCGGCCCACAGCGAGCTCCTGCAAGTTATGCGAAGCATCTGCAGCTTGACGCCAATTGACATTAAGGTATTTTTATCCCTGTTTGCTTTACAGAGATATGCTCTTTTTTTTTTTTTTTTTTTTTTTTAATGGTTATTTATACTTGTCTTGGGAAGCAGTTTTTGTGTTATTTCAAGCCCTGACTACTTTTTGAAGGCTTCGCATCCAAGAAAAATAAACCCTCTGCCTGGTATTTCTGCTGTCTTGTACTTGCGTCTGGAGGCCGGAGCCAGTAGGGTCAGGGGGGAGAGAGATGTCTACACTGCCGACTTAAAAAAAAAAAAAAAAACCATTTTGAAAATAAACAGACATCTGGTTTGAATGATGCATCAATAAAAGTAGTAATCATACTGATTAGTATCCTAAAAGAGTAGGGATGTTGTTGGATGTGGGAAACGGTGGCCTACAGAAACAGGTGGATATTAAAATAATTTTAAAAAAAAAAGGGATACTAAACTCTGGGAAACTCCATCAGTCACAGGTTCCAGAGAAAACAAGAGCAATCAGTATGCGTTAGAGCTGACGAGCTCTTTATAGCGGCTCAGAGAGATCGAAAGAGGAACAGAGAGACAGGAACACTTGTAAAACATCTGAGAAGATTACAGGGCACGAGCGAAGGCCAGAGGTGGAAATACTCTCTTTTCACTCAGATGCCATTTCCTGAGACACGAGCGAGGCTGGAACGCACACTACGCCGTTCTCCGAGTGAGAGCCTCTCGTGTTTCCAGTGTAGGCTTTTAATCGAGGAGCGCGTCCTGTGAGTGGACCTCAGGGTTTCCGGAATTCCCTTTACACAATACCATTTAGGTTTTTCTTATCGTTTTTTTTTTTTTTTTTTTTTTGAATAATCCTCTGCTTGAATAACAAACTTTGTCCTGGCTATTCGATATGTGTCAGGCTTGTTCACACAAAAAAAAAAAAAAAAAAAAAAAAAGTTGGATGATAACATTCTTTTTGTACATATTTAATAAAATAATTTTTTTTTGTATTTAACACTTACATTGGGGGCAAAATCTTAAATCATAAACTAAGTTGTGAAATAAATAACGTTAACTAAGTCGTTAAATAAAAAAACATAAACCAAGTCGTTAAATAAAAAGCATAAGCTAAGTAATTAAATAAAAAAGTGTAAACTAAGTCATTAAATAAAAAAGCGTAAACTAAGTCATTTAAATAAAAAAGCGTAAACCAAGTCGTTATATAAAAAAGCGTAAACCAAGTCATTAAATAAAAAAAGCATAATCTAAGTCATTAAATAAAAAAAGCATAATCTAAGTCATTAAATAAAAAAGCGTAAACCAAGTCATGAAAATAAAAAGCGTAAACCAAGTCGTTATATAAAAAAGCGTAATCTAAGTCGTTAAATAAAAAGCGTAAACCAAGTCGTAAAATCCGTGCCTCGTGATTGGACGTGGGCTCAGCTTATTCTTCCCCATCATGCGTGTAAACAACACAGCGTGTTTTGTTGCGTAACTAAATCACTGAACTCGACGTCAGTCTAACCGCCGGACCGCAGCCGGAGACAAACTGGAGGAAGCGACGCTTCTGTCTCCAGGCCGCCCGGTTACGACACGAATCCGAATAAATTACCCGCCTCTCTAAAGTCAACATCGGAGCCAGACGACTCCGTTTCGCTCGAGCTCATGCTCAGAGTTTCAGCTGCCAAATTGGACTCCAGCAGTTAAGCTGTTTTTAACTACACTTGGGAAAAAGCCAAAAACCCCAGGTATTTGTTTCGTTCTTTATCCCCTCATCACCCCCGTCTGTTTCCTCTTCTTTTGCGCAAGAAGTCTCGCTTTCAAAGAAACTGCACTCTGAATTAATCAGCACTAAATCGCCCATAAATGTCACTCGGAGGCCTCTGGTCTGCTAACGTCATTAGCGCTGTCTCTAAAGGAGAGAGGAGGGGTGTAGAGAGAGAGAGAGAG
>NC_069739.1:2135338-2175338 GCF_027358585.1 Pangasianodon hypophthalmus
GTCACACAGTTACAGTATCACCTGTACGAACGCTCCTTAATCTAATCAAACCCTGACGTCACACAGTTACAGTATCACCTGTACGAACGCTCCTTAATCTAATCAAACCCTGACGTCACACAGTTACAGTATCACCTGTACGAACGCTCCTTAATCTAATCAAACCCTGACCACACACAGTTACAGTATCACCTGTACGAACGCTCCTTAATCTAATCAAACCCTGACGTCACAGTTACAGTATCACCTGTACGAGCGCTCCTTAATCTAATCAAACCCTGACGTCACACAGTTACAGTATCACCTGTACGAACGCTCCTTAATCTAATCAAACCCTGACCACACACAGTTACAGTATCACCTGTACGAACGCTCCTTAATCTAATCAAACCCTGACGTCACACAGTTACAGTATCACCTGTACGAACGCTCCTTAATCTAATCAAACCCTGACGTCACACAGTTACAGTATCACCTGTACGAACGCTCCTTAATCTAATCAAACCCTGACGTCACACAGTTACAGTATCACCTGTACGAACGCTCCTTAATCTAATCAAACCCTGACGTCACACAGTTACAGTATCACCTGTACGAACGCTCCTTAATCTAATCAAACCCTGACGTCACACAGTTACAGTATCACCTGTACGAACGCTCCTTAATCTAATCAAACCCTGACCACACACAGTTACAGTATCACCTGTACGAGCGCTCCTTAATCTAATCAAACCCTGACGTCACACAGTTACAGTATCACCTGTACGAACGCTCCTTAATCTAATCAAACCCTGACGTCACACAGTTACAGTATCACCTGTACGAACGCTCCTTAATCTAATCAAACCCTGACGTCACACAGTTACAGTATCACCTGTACGAACGCTCCTTAATCTAATCAAACCCTGACGTCACACAGTTACAGTATCACCTGTACGAACGCTCCTTAATCTAATCAAACCCTGACGTCACACAGTTACAGTATCACCTGTACGAACGCTCCTTAATCTAATCAAACCCTGACGTCAGAGTTACAGTATCACCTGTACGAACGCTCCTTAATCTAATCAAACCCTGACGACACACAGTTACAGTATCACCTGTACGAACGCTCCTTAATCTAATCAAACCCTGACGACACACAGTTACAGTATCACCTGTATGAATGCTCGTTAAGAATTTTTATTAATAGTATAAAAAAAAAAAAAAAAAACTCATATTAAATTAGATGTGAAATCGAGAGAACCTCGAAAGCACCTGATTACTTTGACAACTAAATTATCCATCATTTTGGATTTTTTTGTGGAATTTCCGAACTTTTCCGGACTGCGGATTTAGTGATGAACTTAACTGAAGTTGTGTTGAATTTTATTTAATTAAACTTAACTAACCAAAAAAATAAATAAATAAATAAGTTACTTAAAAACATGCACCTTAAAGCACATTTGAAAATGTCTCAAAAGTTATGTGGCTCATTTTATACTTATTTTTTTTATATAAACTATATTACATTAACATTTTAGATTCTAGAAATTTCTATTAAAATATAAACATTTAAAAAAGTAAAAAATTAAATCACTAAACTCAAATGTGTAAAGTTAGATATATAGATTTTTATATATTTTTTCATTTTTGTAAAAAAATTTTAATATAATAATAATAATAATAATAATAATAATATCTTATTCTTAAATCTACTCAGTCTTTTTGGCAATTTTAATATTTAGAAATATTTTTGGGGAAAAAAATTAACAAACAAAATAAACAAACATCCTTAACGGTCACGTCTTTCTTTGGGGTGCGTCCCAAACAACGCCGAAGCACACTACATAGTGTGCAAGACGCCATTACTACGCTCCCTAAGTAGGGAACTTAAGTAGAAATCAGGCAGCCATTTGAGACTCCGCCCATGACTCCTTTTCCCAAAGGACGTTAGCGTTAAATGCATCACCTGAAATGCAGAAATAAAATCCGAAATGGATCCGAACGACTTTTAATCACACAAAAGGCACCGGTTTGGGATAAAAAATCACAAAAACAAGCAAATAACTGCAGCTAGTTTACCGCATCAACACACAGTCTGCTTGTCAAACCTCTCCATGTGTGTGTGAAATGCGACAACATTGAGGCTTTCTGGGATAAACTCAACCTTAATCTACATACCTTGTGCTTTCGAGAGGAAATGAATCAACAGCGGACACTTGCAGAAAAAATCCGCGCTCCGAAATTCTGCAGAAATTTCTTAAAACCGAAAATTTCCACGCGGAAAAATCAGAGTGAGGAAAAAGCCAACAACTGGAGCGCTGCCTCCCTCCTTCTCTACTGCTCCAGAAAACGCCCCACCCCTTCATCATGATTGGCTGGGCTCGTCGCCAAGGCTTTCAAACACACAAAGATTACTGGGTGTCCCTTCTGTCTGTCAACGTAATCCGTGCATTTCTATTGGTTGCCTCCAAAAGTGACTCATAAAACCCGGAAGTGTGATTCTGAAGTAAACAGCGCCCACTATTGGACATTTGAATAAAAAAACTCAGTTAATGTTATACATCAAATTACAAATAATGAGCTAATAAAAACATTATTTAAAAAAAAAAAACAGTATAATATGTTTTCTTGGTAAATTTGTTCAGCTTATAACTATAAATATATATAATAAATAAAACATGAAAAGATTAAGCTGAGGTTAATGCTAAAACAACAAGCTAATCTAAAATATGGTCAGATTTAAAGATTTGGTAACCATAACTAAACAAAAACACTATAACCATGAAATAAATGTTCAGTTAAAGAATAGAAATCCAGCATCAAGCTGTTGTAAATATAATAATATCACTCCTGTATGTTTGCTAATCTCCACAATGATCTCTAACACCACAGTTTCATCACTATTTCACTCTGAAATGGACAGTTTTACTTCATCTGTCGTCATCGTCCTTTCTTTTTAACAGTTACCAGAAAAAAAGTGAATCTTGTAGCTCCATAAAGCAGGATTTCTGTCTTTAAGGTAGATTTGAGGTATTTGGATCATATACACATTATACAGCTGGCCATGAAAAGTATTTATCCCTTTACTGTGACCAGACACACCTTCTGCAAGGAAAGAAAGAATGAAAGAAAGAAAAAAAAAGAAAGGAGGGATGCAGATACAGCTTCTGCAAGGAAAGAAAGAATGAAAGAAAGAAAAAAAAAAGAAAGGAGGGATGCAGATACACCTTCTGCAAAGAAAGAAAGAAAGAAAGAAAGAAAAAAGAAAGGAGGGATGCACACACTTTGTTTAAAGAAAGAGAAAGAAGGGATGCAGATACACCTCATGAAAGAAAGAAAGAAAAAAGAAAGAAAGAAAGAAAGAAAGAGAAAGGATGGATGGATGGATGGATGGAGGGATGCAGATACACCTTGTGGAAAGAAAGAAAGAAAGAAAGAAAGGATGGATGGATGCACACACTTTCTGTAAAGAAAGAAAGAAAGAGAAAGGAGTGATGCAGATACACCTTGTGGAAACAAGGAAAGAAAGAAAGAAAGAAAGAAAGAAAAAGAAGGGATGCAGATACCCCTTGTGGAAAGAAAGAAAGAAAAAAAGAAAGGATGCAGACACATCTTGTGGAAAGAAAGAAAGAAAGAAAGAAAGGAGGGATGCAGATACACCTTGTGTGTCGAATATCTGTTTTAAATAATGTTATAAAAAAAGGAAAGAATGAAAGGAGGGATGCAGATACACCTTGTGTAAAGAAAGAAAGAAAGAAAGAAAGAAAGGATGGATGGATGGATCCACACACTTTCTGTAAAGAAAGAAAGAGAAAGGAGGGATGCAGATACACCTTGTGCAAAAAAAGAAAGAAAGAAAGAAAGAAAGAAAGAAAAAGGAGGAATGCAGATACCCCTTGTGGAAAGAAAGAAAGAAAGAAAGAAAGGATGGAGGGATGCAGATACCCCTTGTGTGACGAATATCTGTTTTAAATAATGTTATAAAAAAGGAAAGAAAGAAAGGAGGGATGCAGATACACCTTGTGTAAAGAAAGGAAGAAAGAAGGATGGATGGAGGGATGCAGATACACCTTGTGGAAAGAAAGAAAGAAAGAAAGGAGGGATGCAGACACATCTTGGAGATGTGGAAAGAAAGAAAGAAAAAAGAAAGAAAGAAAGAGAAAGGAAGGATGGATGGATGGATGGATGGATGGAGGGATGCAGATACACCTTGTGTAATGAAAGAAAGAAAGGAGGGATGAACTCAGAACAGAGACACGGAAGAAACTGGAGATGGAGGGAAAAGGAAGAAGAGTTTCTCTCGTCACAGTGCTGGATGAAATGATGTGTGTATTTAATGATGAAGAGAAAATGTGGATGAAGGTCAGAGGCTCCACACGGCGCAGGTGTGACGTTTCACTCACCACAACACGTGGAGAATAAATCAACATGGTACGGTCCAGTCGAGTCACATGATCCGGAGCGATCCACAGCGGCCAGAAGAGAGAGAGAAAGAGAAAACAGAAACAAGTGAGAGCTGCTATTAAACAGAAATAAATAAATATTTACCCATTTATTGGCTCGACTCTGTTTTGGAACTCTCTGTTTTTTTAATCTCTTTGTTGACTTTCCATTTTTATTCTCTTTTTTTTTTTTACTTTTTTTGTCTCACTCTTTTTTGACTTACATGAGAAACACAGAAAGAAGCGAAATCTGTTTCTGACTCTTTTTACTCTTTTTGCCTGTGTTTTTTTCTATCTGTTTTTGTCTCTCTCTTTTATCATCCACACGAGTCGATCCACAGCGAGAGAATCACACTGAAACGAGTGAAACTCATTTTTACACTTTTTCAACTCTTTTTTTTTTATTTTGTCTCTTTTTGACTCTATTTTGATCCAGATGAGTCACAAGAGAGAGAGAGAGAGAGAGAGAGAGAGAGAGAGACATGCAGCAACAAGTGAGATCTGTTTCTGAGTGATTTTGACTCTTTTTTGATCCATATGAGTTAAAAACACACACAGAATCCAGTGAGGCCTGGCATTAAAAAAATAAATAAATAAATAAAATAAAAAACGGTATTTGGGGGGTGCAAAGTTTTGCACATTTTTCGTCTGAGATGAAAAAATCAACATAATATCAAACAGCATATGTTAGGCTCTTATCAGTGATTATTTCCATTTTTTAAAAATTAATCTAAGGATGCTTTCAGGTCTTTTGCAACTTTGTTTCAGATTTTTTTTGCTAATCTTTTTTGTCGTCTTTTTTCTATCACTCTTTCACGTCGTGTCTTCGTCTGTCTGTTTCCGCGTTTAGAGCGTGCGAGCGTTTCCCAGATTCAGCATTAGCATGAAAATTAGCATGAAAGTTGCTGCTTTGGAAGTTGATCTGTATGAGCTGGACAGACTGAAGGACTAAAGCGCCGCTGCATCGCTCTCTTCCGGTCGAGATGAAGTGAAGGCTAAATACTGCACCGCTATCAGCAGGGAGTCCAGCGGCATTGTGGGTAATGCTAACCGAAATGAAAATTAGAGCGACTTGTCAATGAAATAAGTTTAAGCTAAAGAAAAAAAAAAAATCTCATTACAGGATTTCATTACAAAATAAATCGCTGATTCCTCTGATGATCACTAGCTAATTACGAGGATGAATATGCAAATCATGGAAGGCGGAGTTTAACTTTAAATGAGGAATCTGATAAATGAATTCGAATTAACAGAGATTCAAACAGAGACACAGTTCTTATATATTTGTAGATAAACTATAAAAACTCATTTAAGCTCCATAATGAATTCATTTTCACCCAAACACCAGGGGGTACAAACTTTTGCACACTGCACTATCCCTATTAAGAGTTTCATCTTGAATCCTAAAGGCTAAAGAGAAACAGGAGAGCGACCCAAGCGCACGGTCCTTACCTTAACCGAGCAAAACCTTCCCCAAAAACTCGGCTAACATGAAGATTTCGGACAAATGAAGACGTGAGCTGTAAGAAACATTCCTCACTCGACCCCGTGGTTCTCCGCTTCACTCCGGAGCTTCATGCACGACCAACAGGAAAAGGATTACGGAGAAAAGGATTTATCCCAAATCCGCCATCTGGCCTTTGAAATCAAGCAAAGTGAGGACGTGAAAAGTGTGTGTTCTGTTCAGCTGATTGAGACTCGCACCGTTATCACTGCTCACAGCGTTAAGCTCGATCTCCTCCGTTAGACCCAACACGCCGCGCGGTTCTGAGCGCAGGAGGACCGGGTGAAGGACAAACGGGATTAAAGGACAGGAGAAGGAGGTGTGCAGAGCTGGAGCTGTTTAAACACTCTTCAAGAAGAACACACACACGTCCGATCTCACGGTCCGACCTTCATCACTCACTCACTCATTCATTCACTCACTCACTCATTCACTCACTCACTCACTCGCTCGCTCATTCACTCACTCACTCACTCACTCGCTCGCTCATTCACTCACTCATTCACTCACTCGCTCGCTCATTCACTCACTCATTCACTCACTCACTCATTCACTCACTCACTCATTCATTCATTCACTCGCTCGCTCATTCACTCACTCACTCACTCGCTCATTCACTCACTCATTCACTCACTCACTCATTCATTCACTCACTCACTCACTCACTCACTCACTCACTCACTCATTCACTCACTCATTCACTCATTCATTCACTCACTCACTCATTCACTCACTCACTCACTCACTCATTCATTCATTCACTCTCTCACTCACTCACTCACTCACTCATTCACTCACTCGCTCGCTCATTCACTCACTCATTCACTCACTCGCTCGCTCATTCACTCACTCACTCACTCACTCACTCATTCACTCACTCATTCACTCACTCACTCACTCTCACTCATTCACTCACTCATTAATTCACTCACTTACTCACTCATTCACTCACTCATTCATTCACTCATTCACTCACTCATTCACTCATTCACTCACTCACTCATTCACTCACTCATTCACTCACTCACACACTCATTCATTCACTCACTCACACACTCATTCATTCACTCATTCACTCACTCACTCATTCATTCATTCACTCATTCATTCATTCATTCACTCACTCATTCACTCACCCACTCACTCACTCATTCACTCATTCATTCACTCATTCATTCACTCATTCATTCACTCATTCACTCACTCACTCACTCACTCATTCACACACTCACTCACTCATTCATTCACTCATTCATTCATTCACTCACCCACTCACTCACTCACTCACTCCACCTCCGAGCCTCATGCATGTTTAATTCTGCTTCTTTCTTTTCTTTCGTTACAGCTTTTCTCTCGCTCCAGCTTCTTGTCGTTCATTGGAAACTTGCAGTATCGCTTCATTAGCTCTGTGCTCAGAGAGCTTCATGTTAATGTGTAGTGCTGGGAGAAAGGGAACGTGAAGACAATACAAACGATGTTACAGCACATCACAGGTTTATGTTAATGTGTTCATTCTGATACGATATCGTTTCTATAGTAACAGCTCGTTCACAGGGACGTGTTCGGCGGAAGCTCCGCGTAAATGCATAATCAGTGATGTGGTGAAGCTTTCTGTAACTTACCTAACATTTAGGGAAGGAGTCTCCAGTGTCAGTCAGAGGGAAAGCTGTAACTTTATGTTTGACGCTTTTTTCATGCTGTTTCATTGTAACCATGATTAGCTATGTGTTTTTTTTCTTATCAGCTTTGAAAGGCAGAGAAAAGAGAGGCTGGTGAGGGAAAGACTGTTTCTAGCTGCTATAACGTAAGTCAGCACTTTTTTGTGGATGTTCCACGACTGTAACTCTAAACGGTTAAAAAGCGTGACGTGTTGGCAAACTGCTGTGGTGTAAGAGGAATAAAACACATCGGGGGCATGTCTGTAAAATCACCAGCGTATTGTTGGTTAGGAAAATAATCAACTCCAGGATGGTGACAGTAGCCACTGTCCTCATATCAGATTATTCGCTGCTGTCGGATCGTTCTGGATTTTTGTGGAAAGCAGCGCAACAGCGTCACCGATGGTCATAATCAAAAACGCACAGAATGGCATGAAGAAGTGAGAAACGTGAGGCTGATTTCTTTCTCCCCCAGACTGTAGATTCATGCAGCCAATCATTAACAGCGGTGTCAGGTGATCACACAGAGTGACACGCCCCCTAGATCTGATCTCCATTTGCGCTGATATTTTTGACACCAATTTTTCATGTTGTTTCATTTGATCATTTTTGAAGGCGTCTTTGCTTTACAGAATTTCTTTACATGAACCCAAGACTTGTGCAGCACCGTATGGAAAGAGTATGAACTAGGGGTGTGACATTACGACGATTTGGATAGATGCATCGATTTAAAAGGAAACGATTTTAAATTAAAATGTGACACACAACCGACGTGTAAGAAAAATAATTCTTTCTATAATGTAATGTGTAAATAATTTAACAGGCTAGCGAAGTGATTTGCCCAGAACTCTGATACTTTTAAAATAGCTCTTCTCTATGTCATCATCATTTACGAATTAATGGTAGGGCTGCTACAGATTCTGAACAAGTTAACATGTCAATCAGAAGATCGTAAATCGTATCGTATCAGATTCAGATTCAGTATCGTCAAATATTAAATCATTGCTTTATGAATCAATATCATATCATCATATCGTATAAGATTCCGTATCGTCAAATATCAAATCGTTGCTTTATGAATCAATATCGTATCGTATCAGATTCCATATCGTTAAATATCGAATCGCTGCTTTATGAATCAATATCGTATCGTATCAGATTCAGTATCGTCAAATATCAAATCGTTGCGTTATGACTCAATATCGTATCGTATCAGATTCCGTATCGTCAAATATCGAATCGTTGCGTTATGAATCAATATCGTATCGCATAAGATTCCGTATCGTTAAATATCGAATCGCTGCTTTATGAATCAATATCGTATCGTATCAGATACAGTATCGTCAAATATCGAATCGTTGCGTTATGACTCAATATCATATCGTATAAGATTCCGTATCGTTAAATATCGAATCGCTGCTTTATGAATCAATATCGTATCGTATCAGATTCAGTATCGTCAAATATCGAATCGTTGCTTTATGAATCAATATCGTATCGTATCAGATTCCGTATCGTCAAATATCGAATCATTGTTTTATGAATCAATATCGTATCGTATCAGATTCCGTATCGTCAAATATCGAATCGTTGCGTTATGACTCAATATCGTATCGTATAAGATTCCGTATCGTTAAATATCGAATCGCTGCTTTATGAATCAATATCGTATCGTATCAGATTCAGTATTGTTAAATATCGACTCTCTGCCTTATGAATGTAAATCGTATCGTGTGGTAGCCTGATGTTTACGCTCTCATTAGGTTTGGTATTTTTATGTTCTGTAGGGTGTGAACTTTAAAAAAATGCTGCACTGGAATATAAAGACACTCTATTGATGAGAAAATGGATTTTAAAAACTATATATTTAGCCTACAGGATCAAATATATGTACATTTTCTAGTAAATTAATGAATTAAATGATACATTGGTCTTACAGCTGAGACACACGCTGAAGTTACAGACAAACCCCCGATCTTATCAGCGCCAGAGTTTACAGCGGAGTCATTCTTTAAATATTTGCCCAAACGCAGACACGCAACCTTTTACCCTGTGACTCTAAACATGTAATTACTCCACACTAATCTAAAGCAGCTTTATACCTGAGCTTTCAGCCGGTGTGTAATGTGTAACAGAACCCCAGCCTCATTCACACACACACACACACACACACACCGTAAAGCTGCGGAAAGCTTCCTTTGCTCCCAGAGTTCTCAGGTGTGGCCTTCAGGTGTATCCTCGTTCCTGTGCTGTGGAGAAGTGTCTCTTTATACAGCTCCACTTCACCTGTTCACCTGTTCACCTGGGCTCTCCTCCTCCTCCTCCTCCTCCTCCTCCTCCGCCTCCTGCAACACAATCGTCAGGTTTAACGTTACACCTCATAAAGGCAGGCGTGAAGGAAACATCAGAGCGGTGCGACTCCGGAGAGCTCGGTAAACAATACCCGCCTTTTCCAAACTGCAGTCTGAGTCCCAGCACTTCACTTCCTTCCCAGCAGCGTTCACACGCCTCACCTGAGCCAATCATGAGACTCTGAAGGTGAGATCCTTCACAGCTTTCAGGTGTGTGGTGAAGAATCGGTGTGGTCTCTCACGTGAATCTCTCCGCATTAGATCAGTAACTGACCTCAGATTACCACAACTGTCTGTTTACGCCTTAAACTGTTTACACTTTTACACTGAAAATGACACTGTTAAGCTCTTAAAGAGGGGAAGTAATAATAATGATGATAATAATAATAATAATGATAATAAAGCCCACTTCCATGACAGTTGTTCATCATCCCTTGTAGAACATCATTTTTATTTAAATGAAAAAGGAAGAAACAAAAGAAAAAAATGAAAGGCCTAAAGGATAGAGATTCTCTTACAAAATGTAATTTTTAATTAAAAGAAAAAAAGAAAGAAAAGACTTAAAAAAAAGATTAATAATGGATGAATGGGGGGTGGGGGTGGGTGGGTACATATACCCCATCACAGAAGTAAAAATAAATAAATAAAAACATTAATTAGACAAAAATATAAAACAAAAACCAAATTGTCTTTTGTTAGTTAGAACCAAAAAGTTGTGTTTTTTTTGTCACTTACAGAATGTAATTAAAATCTAGAGAGAAAGAAAGAAAGAATAGAGAAAAGACAAAAAACACAAATTAAAAATAAATAAAACTAAATAAAAGCTAAAAATGTGAAACAAAGCTAAGATAAAGAATCGGGATGATGATGTGAATATATTCTCTATCAAAGAAGCAAAAATAAATCGATACACTAAAATATAAAAATATACAGACCATCAAATTTAACTCTCTAAAAGTTAAAAAATTATTAGTTAAAAGCACAAAAAGAAACCGTGTGATCAGACTGGACTTCCAGGAGACACCACATGTAGTGCTTCAGATCATTTCTCAGGTCGGTCCTTTAAAATAAAACACACTGGATATCTGATCTGAAAAATATAAAAAAAAAAAACAAAACTGAAAAATCTTTAAAAATTAAATGTAAAAAAATTATTCAATATAGACAAATTTATCTAATATCTCTCTTTATGAGATTATAATAGATAGATTATTTTATTAACATATTTCAGGATTTTTTTCTTCCTTATTTCATATATTTGTCTATAGAAAGGAGAAAAATTTTAAAAATTAAAATAAAAAAAATTACTAATTAACCGAAATACATAGAAATATTATATAGTGCAGGTTTAATGCATGCAGTTAATTACACAGTGAGAAAAATAATATAAACAGATTGATCTAATATTTCTCATTATGAGACTGTAAAAAAAAAAAAAAAAAAAAACTTAAATCATTCTAGAAATTTTTATTAATTTCAAGCTTGAAATAATTTTTTTAGCCTAAAATAAGAAAGATTATTTCGTAGTAAAACCATAAATGCACATTCTATAGATTCTTGATTGTTTTATTACAAAAGATTAAATCTGTAATGAGCAATAAATGTAATTATTTATTTATTTTGCAAATACTAAAACAACTTGCCATACTCTAATGATGAAACTGGTACATTTTTGTTAGCTGTGCCTGTGAGTATAAAAATGTAAAATGTCACAGTTTTTAGTTGATGTAAACAGTTCGACTCTTTCTTTCTTTCTTTTTCCTTTCTTTGGTTGTTTTTCCAAATCGCAAATACCGCGTGACCCTCCTGCCGTTCCGTAGTTGTTGACAATCTGCGCGCGCGGTGCATTTATAGACAAGCGACAGCGAGCACGCGCTATTAATAACAGTTAAAGATTCCAGGAAAAGGAAAGCAAGGGATCTGATGAGATCTGACTAAATCTACTAGATTCACAAAAGAAATCCGCTTCTTGTTAAAACTAGACTCGTGTCATCGAGGCTTTTGTTGTTTTGAGCTTACATCATGAGCTACAGGCTACTAAAGAACCACTAAATCAAAATAAATACCAAAAAAAACAAATATAATGGAGTTGAAAAGTAGTACAGATGTCTAGATGATGAGCTAAATTAGATTTATTAGCTTTATACTGATCTGATTTTGTTTTTGGTGAACTTTAAAATTACTGCTACTACAGATGAACCATGTATTTTCACAGGAATTAAATATGTATAATAGTTTATAGTCAGTATAAATAGGGTTGATTGAGAGCTAAGTGAGAAACCAGGGCAGTTTGACATGTTCAGGCTGCACATATCGATTATTAAATCAGTAAATAAGAGTTTATTGGGCTGGTTTGGTGTAAAAGTGCTCAGTGCAGGGGTTCGGGTGGGAAGAGAAGTCTCTTGCCCTGTCCCTGTTTTAATCTGGACGCCTCAGAGACAAGCTGTCTCATTAACAGCCATCTCAGGTACAGTATGATTATAGTTTATAATGATTTATAATCAAAGGCCGGAGCTTTAGACGTCAAACTGTAAAACACAAACACATCAGGAGACTCAAGACAGAGATTAAGCTCATGATTAGAAAGGTTTGCCCCTTACCTTTACCTCAGATTAGTACCTTTACCTCAGACAAGACAGATTTGAGTCAGAAGAGGTTAGTGATGAACTGAAATTTGACAAATTTACCTCATGTATATTTATCTCAGAAAGCTTAGTCCTGAAGTGAAATATCAAAGATTTACCTCAGATGACAAAGACTTGCCTCAGAAAAGGTTAGTCAGAAACTGAAATATGAAAGATTTACCTCAAATGATAGAGATTTGCCTCAAAAAAGGATAATTTACCTCAGATAGGCCTCTAAAAAGGTTAGTCCAAAACTCAAATGTGAATATTTTACCTCACTTGATAAAGATTTGCCTCAGAAAAGGTTAATGAAAAACCTAAATAAGAAAAATTTACCTCAGATAGGCCTCAGAAAAGGTTAATGAAAAACCAAAATAAGAAAAATTTACCTCAGATAGGCCTCAGAAAAGGTTAGTCCAAGACTCAAATATGAATGTTTTACCTCACGTGATAGAAGATTTGCCTCAGAAAAGATTAATGATAAACTGAAATAAGAAAAGTTTACCTCAAATTAGAAAGACTTGCCTCAGAAAAGGTTACTCTTAAACTGAAATATGAAAGATTTACCTCAGATGAGAAAATTTATCTCAGAAAGATTAGTCCTGAAGTGAAATATCAAAGATATTTCAGATGACATAGATTTGCCTCAGAAAAAGTTAGTCAGAAACTGAAATATGAAAGATTTACCTCAAATGATAGAGATTTGCCTCAGAAAAGTTATTCATAAATCAAAATCTATCATGAACAGAATTATTTAAAAAAAAAAAAAAAAAAAAAAAAACTCAGATGAGAGACATTTGCCTCAGAAAATGTTAGCCATAAACTGAAATAAGAAATATTTACCTCAGATGAGAATGTTTTGCCTCAGAAAAGGTTAGACATCATGAGAAATATGAAAGATTTACCTCAGATTGACTCAGAAAAGTTTAATGATAAACCAAAATAATAATAAAAAATTACCTCAGATTACAAAGATTTGCCTCAGAAAAGGTTAGTCCAAAATGCAAATATGAAAGATTTGCCTCAGATGAGAAAGTTTTACCTCAGAAAAGGTTAGGTATAAACCAGTAACCTGGAATAAAAATATTTACCTCAGATTGCCTCAGAAAAAGGTTTAATAATAAACTGAGATAAAAAAGGATTTACCTGATGATCTAGATGAAGATTTAGATGAAAAAGATTTTTCTCAGAAGTTGTTCATGGTAAACCAAAAAAAAAACAAACTTTACCTCAGTTTGCCTCAGATTAGTCCTAAAAGGAAATAAGAAAAGAAATACATTAAGATGAGAAGGTTAGTAATAAACTGAAATTTACAGGTTAGTAATAAACTGAAATATGAAATATTTTGCTTCAGAAAAGGTTAGTCTTAAACTGAAATATAAAAGATTAACCTCAGATGAGGAAGATTAGCCTCAGGAAGGTTTAATCCTAAATTCAAATTTTGAAAAAGTTTATCTCTGATGAGAAAGATTTGCCTGAAATATGTAACTTTATTCTTTATTCTGACTGTGTTCGGTATTGGATATATTTCACTGTGATGTAACCTGTTACAGAACAGAGCAGGATTTCACTCCACAAGGAAACGCATGGTGCCCTCGAACCATCACTAACAGACATGGAAAAGATCACAGGTACGTTCTGTCCTATACTGAATCAAACCCAAGTGTGATCATGAACCGCAATCATATATACACTATATAGCCAAAAGTTTGTGGACACCTGACCATCAGACCCAGATGTGGATCTTCCTCAAACTGTTGCCACAAATTTGGAAGCACACAATTGTATAGAATGTCTTTGTATGCTGTAGTATTACAGTTTCCCTTCACTGGAACTAAGAGGCTCAAACCTGTTCCAGCATGACAATGCTCCTGTGCACAAAGCGAGCTCCATGAAGACATGGTGTGTGAAGGTTGGAGTGGAAGAACTCGAGTGTCCTGCACAGAGCCCTGACCTCAACCCCACTGAACACCTTTGGGATGAACTGGAACACCGACTGCACCCCAGACCTCCTCGACATCCCAACATCAGCGCCTGATCTCACTAACGCTCTTGTATCTGAATGAACACAAATCCCCACAGCCACGCTCCAACATCTAGTGGAAAGCTTCCCAGAAGAGTGGAGCTTACTATAACAGCAAATTGGGACTAAATCTGGAATGGGATGTTCAACAAGCACATGCTGTATGAATGTGATGATCAGGTGTCCACAAACTTTTGGCCATATAGTGTACTTAAATACTACCTTTTAGCTAGACGTATGCACGATGGTGGTCTCGTGTGTCCTGCATTAATTCGGCTAAAATAAAAAGATGCAATGCCACTATTCTAGTTTTAGTATTAACAATAAACATTTCTCTATTATGGATAGTGTTTAAATAAAAAAAAAATCTCTCATGTTGCTTACTAACCTACCAAAAATCTGTTTTTATGTATATTTGTATGTCAGTATTTGTAATCCAGCTAATAACAAGAATGATGACGAGGTGTGTTTAATATCCCCATGTTGTTGGACAGTGAATAATGTGTCCAAAAATAGCACCATGAAATCACACGCAAATGTTTTACAGGTCACCATGGAAACCTGGACAGAAGTGTTTTGGCTCTGATCCGCCCCCTAGTGGATATCACTTTTTAATCCTCTAGATTGACAAACCACATCTTTAACTTTAAGATGTTTTTGGGAAACTCTGTCCCTTGTGTTCGAGGAAAAACCAGTACAAAAATAAAATTTGGATTTAGAAAACGACCAGCTCTCCTTCTGTGTTGTTTACAGTGACGAAAAAAGTGACGAAGGTGAAGAGGAACCTCAGGAAACCACGAGGACGTAAGCAGAAAGTGAAGGAAGCCGACTGCACGGTGAAGCTCCTGGCTGAACTTCCCTTCACCAACACCGAGGTCTGGAACGAACTCGGCTGTACGTCACCTCTCCCGGTTTGATCAATATACGCCATGTTACGTTATTTTAACAAATAAAAAGTCTCAATATAGTCTGAGGCTCACTCCTATTGCATTTTTATTCTGTCTTGAGATTACAGATGGAATTTCTTTTGACGGTGCGATTATTAAAAACAACCATCTACCTCAACTGTATCAAAAAAAAAAAAAAAAAAAATAGTCGCTATAGACTTGTATGTAAAAATAAAAACACATAAAAATGATAATCACAGTGATTTTCCCTAATATTTATATAACAATTATTTCTAACATTTGTAGCCTATATAGAAGCAAAATAATTTTATTGCCTGCGATCCTTCAAACGCATAAATCAGTGATTTAACGATTAGCGATAATCGTTTAAAAGCTAAATATAATCACAACAACAATTGAAACACTTTGAGAAGCAGATCAACAGTAAAAATGTCGGCCATGTGAACATTAAACTTACTATATCGATAATGTACCGTTATATATTTTACTGTTCATTGTACATTACTGCAGAATCCCCTAAAACGCCACCATCCAGCTGAGTTTTCCCGACTGCACATCTGGTAATATTCTTACGCCCTCTCCTACTCTCCTTGAACCTGAAATGGTGGAGGAAATGCTCATTTTCCTCTTTTTTAAGGTTCTTAATGCTTAAATTGTTTATTGCGATTTTTAAAAAAAAATGTAAAATCGCAAGCAGGGAAATATGAATATTACACAAGCCTAGTGTATGATGGTGGTTTTTCCATTTCAGTCTCCGACCCTGAGGCGAAGGGGAAGATGAAGGGGAAGAGGAAGGAGAGGGGACATGCGGAAAATGAGGAGGACGGAGAGAAAGAGAAGAAGAAGAAGAAAGACAGTCCTCGTCCTAATTACTTTGTGTCGATCCCGATCACCAACCAAAAGGTCCAGCACCGACTCTAGATGAAATGGACGCAATTCTTTATGCTCATATAAAGTCATATAAACAGCTTTTATAGCTGAAACCGTTACACGGTTACGCCACGACTGCGCGTTTACGGTTTTCTGAACGTGTGTGTATCAGATAAAAGAGGGGGTGGAGGAAGTCCAGGCTGAGGTGTTACAGAAGGACCCTCGTCTCTCCAGAGCTCTGATTCCTGTGGGTACACTCCACATCACACTGCTCGTCACACACCTGTCCACACAGGAGCAGATCGACACGTACGTACACCTCAGACACGCCTGTAGACATACCTAGGAGTTCTAATACTAAGCACAACATGTACCACATGTATAAATTAAATATTTATAAACCATTATAAATAAAGGAGTAAACCATTCTAAGTGTATTGGAATATTTGTACACAAGAGCGTACACTAAACATAATTATCAAAACCGATGCACAATGATTAGAGAGAAAGAACACAGAGGTCTGTCTGTTTCCTGTGTGAGATCACACTATCAGGCTAACTGCATCTATTACAGCCTTCATAATGCAGTTTAACTGTCTGCATGCGTGAAGAACACGTCAGAAACACGGCCAGCTCAACTTCCTCGTATCAGCAGTGCAGCTGTGCGGGTTTTTAACTCGTGTTACACCAAACCTTAAGCTATATAATAAGTAATATTGCAGTAACGCTAAAGTAATATTATAGTAATGTGCCAAAGTAATATTATAGTAATGTGCTAAAGTAATATTATAGTAATGTGCTAAAGTAATATTACAGTAAAGTGCTAAAGTAATATTGCAGTAATGTGCCAAAGTAATATTACAGTAAAGTGCTAAAGTAATATTATAGTAATGTGCTAAAGTAATATTACAGTAATGTGCTAAAGTAATATTACAGTAAAGTGCTAAAGTAATATTGCAGTAATGTGCCAAAGTAATATTACAGTAAAGTGCTAAAGTAATATTACAGTAATGTGCTAAAGTAATATTACAGTAAAGTGCTAAAGTAATATTATAGTAATGTGCTAAAGTAATATTACAGTAAAGTGCTAAAGTAATATTGCAGTAATGTGCCAAAGTAATATTGCAGTAATGATTAAGTAATATTGCAGTAATGCTAAAGTAATATTACAGTAACACTAAATTAATATTTCAGTAACGCCAAAGTAATATTGCAATAACGCTAAAGTAATAATGCAGTAATGATAAAGTAATATTACAGTAATGTGCTAAAGTAATATTACAGTAATGATAAAGTAATATTACAGTAATGTGCTAAAGTAATAATGCAGTAATGTGCTAAAGTAATAATGCAGTAATGATAAAGTAATATTACAGTAATGTGCTAAAGTAATATTACAGTAATGATAAAGTAATATTACAGTAATGTGCTAAAGTAATATTACAGTAATGATAAAGTAATATTACAGTAATGTGCTAAAGTAATATTACAGTAATGTGCTAAAGTAATAATGCAGTAATGATAAAGTAATATTACAGTAATGTGCTAAAGTAATATTACAGTAACGCTAAAGTAATATTACAGTAATGTGCTAAAGTAATAATGCAGTAATGATAAAGTAATATTACAGTAACACTAAAGTAATATTGCAGTAACGCTAAAGTAATATTACAGTAACACTAAAGTAAAATTACAGTAAAGTGCTAAAGTAATATTACAGTAATGTGCTAAAGTAATATTATAGTAATGTGTTAAAGTAATATTACAGTAACGCTAAAGTAATATTACAGTAATGTGCTAAAGTAATATTACAGTAATGTGCCAAAGTAATAATGCAGTAATGTGCTAAAATAATATTACAGTAATGTGTTAAAGTAATATTACAGTAACGCTAAAGTAATATTATAGTAATGTGCTAAAATAATATTATAGTAATGTGTTAAAGTAATATTATAGTAATGTGCCAAAGTAATATTATAGTAATGTGTTAAAGTAATATTACAGTAAAGTGTTAAAGTAATATTATAGTAATGTGTTAAAGTAATATTACAGTAACGCTAAAGTAATATTACAGTAACGCTAAAGTAATATTACAGTAACGCTAAAGTAATATTACAGTAATGTGCTAAAGTAATATTATAGTAATGTGTTAAAGTAATATTACAGTAATGTGCCAAAGTAATATTACAGTAAAGTGCTAAAGTAATATTTCAGTAACGCCAAAGTAATATTGCAATAACGCTAAAGTAATAATGCAGTAATGATAAAGTAATATTACAGTAATGTGCTAAAGTAATAATGCAGTAATGATAAAGTAATATTACAGTAATGTGCTAAAGTAATAATGCAGTAATGATAAAGTAATATTACAGTAATGTGCTAAAGTAATATTACAGTAATGTGCTAAAGTAATATTACAGTAATGTGCCAAAGTAATATTACAGTAATGTGTTAAAGTAATATTACAGTAATGTGTTAAAGTAATATTACAGTAATGTGTTAAAGTAATATTACAGTAACGCTAAAGTAATATTACAGTAATGTGCCAAAGTAATATTACAGTAATGTGCCAAAGTAATATTATAGTAATGTGCTAAATTAATAATGCAGTAAAGTGCTAAAATAATATTACAGTAATGCCAAAGTAATATTGCAGTAATGTGCTAAAGTAATATTACAGTAATGTGCTAAAGTAATATTGCAGTAATGTGCTAAAGTAATATTACAGTAATGTGCTAAAGTAATATTGCAGTAATGTGCTAAAGTAATATTACAGTAACACTAAATTAATATTACAGAAATGTGCTAAATATTGCAGTAACGCTAAAGTAATATTACAGTAATGATAAAGTAATATTACAGTAATGATAAAGTAATATTACAGTAATGATAAAGTAATATTACAGTAACTCTAAAGTAATATTGCAGTAACTCTAAAGTAATATTACAGTAATGATAAAGTAATATTACAGTAATCCTAAAGTAATAATGCAGTAATTCCACTCTAATGCTATAGTAACTATTGCTATAATGCAGTAGTAATGCCACTGTACTCCCTCAGCGATATCACAGTAATGCCAGGGCTATTCCACTGTAATCTCACACATTATCTGCTCTTCCTGAGTAAACGTATCTTGTTATCGACTGCATAATGTAACAGAATACTAATGCATTAGGAATGCTATTATATACAGTAATATCTTGATGTAATATTCCGTATGTATTGTAATGTTTACTTTTATTACAGTTACTGTGCGGTGTGATTAGTACTAGGGATGGGGTGGATTGTGATTTTCTCTTGAGTTCTTCCCACACCTCATAGTCAGGTAGTGCTCTTCATGTTGGCTGTGAATTAGATTAGTTTTAAAAGCAGCGAGGTTTATAATCGTATCACGGCACTCTGATTTGAAATCTGACTGAATCGCGAGGTACCTCGAGAGATTTCAGCCTCTGATTTATTTGACGTGTTCTAGTTTTTACACAGGATGAATGTGTGCAGTTATATAACAGTAATCTTCCGCTCCAGTGGGTGCACGTTATGATCGGATTGAGCAGTCAGGAGATTTGTGTGTGTGTGTGTGTTATTAAAGAGTGCATTACTGTGTATTAAAGTGTGTGATTTCATACCTGCGTCATAGCAACTTTCCTGAGAAAAACAGCTAGGTTTGTGTGTGTGTGTGTGTGTGTATGCTTTTATGATGGTGTGCGCAGGACATTTCTGTGTGATTTCACACCTGCGTCAGTGCACTTCCCAGGGGATTAACAGCTAGGGGTGTGTGTGTGTGTGTGTGTGTGTGTGCGTGGGGTACTCAGAGCTGCAGTAGCAATAGGAGAGATGGAGTCTATGTTGACATCCCTGGTGGGTGGGCGGAGCCTCGTGCTGCCGTTCCGTGGCATTGGTCACTTCAAACAGGAAGTAGCATTCATCCAGATCGAAGAGGGAGAGCATCTCACAACCCTCACACACATTGCAGGTGAGTTCTCCTCTCTTTCTTTCTCCTTTTTTTTTTTTTTTTTTTTTTTTTAAATTTCTGGGATTTTTTGGGGGATTTTTCATCTCACTCTCACTTCCTTTGGTTTGGAATTTACGTTTTTAAACCCAGAGCTTTGCATATCAGAGGAATGTTGTTGTCTGTTTTGCTGTATAAATTTCCGAGATCTGATTGTACAAACAAATGGACAGTCAGTAACAAACAGTGCTTCTAAACCTCACCTCCATGTATTATTAGCTCCTGTTTGATACCAAAACCACACAAATTTTGGAACTGTTTGGTACAGGAGTATTTAAAAAACTTCATGATGAGGTTATCTCTGTGGTAAAATCCTGCGAGTCTTTGCTATCCATATGTTGAGAAACGTTAAGACATGTAAATCTAACAGTTTTGTTCGGAATAAAACACTCTGTGTGGTGCGGTTGTAGGAAAATAATCAACAGCAGGGTGCTATGATTAAGCAGTCATTGTTACTACCACAAACGTGATTATTTTCCTGTAACAGCATGTCCTGGAATGTTTTATTCCTCTTATACGACAGCAATTTGCCAACAATTACAATTTTTGTTTATGAATTAGTGAACGCTATGTCATATATGTTTATCCATTTATAGTTACATTTAACGTTGTGGAATATCCATGAAATGAGTTAGTTCCTGTTCTCACTTATGTTATAGCAGCTACAAATAGTCATTCCTTCACCAGCCTCTCTTTTTTTTTTTTCACTTTCTTGAAGTTAATAAGACCAAAAAAAAAAAAAAACGCAGCTGGTCATGTTACCAAGAAACCGCAGAAAGGTAAACTTGGAAAACTTTGTTGCAGCTTTACCTCTGACTCTTACAAAGAGCTGAAACTGGAGACTCCTTCCATCTAAAAATACAATGGAGTCAGTTTTGTCTGTTTGTCAGTTTAAGCCCATGACATCTCTTCAGCCACCACGATGTAGTTTCCACCTGCTTAGTGATGTTCATTACCAACTTCTTCTGAGCTGGACCTTTTACACCAATTTCTCCTAAAGCTCTTCAGAGTGATTGCCCTGGAAATCTCCTGAAGCCAACCTCAACTGGGAGATGTCGAACCTTCCACTCACCCCATCTGCTGACTCTCGAAGATCAAAGGCTGGTATTTCCTGAGCTTTCACTCATGTGCCTCTTCCATTCTCCTCCTTCTCAAGGCATCTTCAGCTCGATTAAAATCACTTGCTTTATACAGTTCCTTTCAACTAGAGTTCTGGGAATTTGAACCGTCTTCTGATGTCCACCTGCCGTGACCATGACCCCTGTGCTCCCTGGCTCCTTATCTGCCTTTTCACCTGGTCTTAGGAAATGGCTGAAGCATGGTCCATTTACTTGATGTTTTTGTTTGTTCCTGTTCCTTGCTTTCTCCAACTAAACAACCAGCTAGACCAGCACCTTGTCATGCCACCACTGAAACCTCCCATCTCTCAGGGTTGTTAGGCAAGAAGAGAGAATGTGCTCCAGTAGAAACTTAAGCCAATGCTCTTCCATGCTCCACACCTCCTTACCAGTTGAGAGACCGCACCTTTTCCCATCGAGTCCAGCTTCCCTGCTGTTTCATGGGCACTGCTCTGGCATGCTTCTCCAACTCCTCCACCATCCAGATCTCTCCCTTTCTCTTTGGACCATGCCACGATGCTCCCTTGGATTTGCTGTCTTCCAGCTTGGCCTTGCAATGCAGCCTAGTCCAAGCCTACCCTGGTTCACTGTGCCAGCAATGTCAGCATGATGCCACCGTTCCTCCGCGTTCCTCGGTGCACTGCTGGATGACCACTTGCGGCCTGTACGGATGTTAATATCTGTCTGATGAACACGAACGTCCTTGATGTCACGTAGCATCATGACCTGACGTGCTTTAGGCACCTCGTACTCTTCCACCACTGATTTTATTGGGAGCTGCAGCTTATTCCATGTGCTATAAAGGTTGACTGAACAAAAACTTTTTGGGACTGACAACTATCTTCTGAAGAAGCTGTTAAATCTCCTGTCCAGTGCTTCTACTGTGGAAAGGGGCAATTCGTAGACAAGAAGTGGCCACAAGAGCCTGGGAAGGACCTCATGCTGATAGCCCTAGGCCTTGAACGTACCAGGTAGCCCAGGTTCTCCAGATTCTCCAGGGCTCTCATCCAAATATCTCCCTGGACCATCATCTCCTTTGCCTTCTCCCTATCATTGAGCTTGGTCTTATATCACTTCTCTAGGAACTAATCCTGAACGTGTCCCATCTTCAGGACTAGACTTTTTTTGGATTTTGATGGTTTTAAACACCATTCTAGCTTCTTTGGTGATTTCTACCAGATCATCCATAAATGTTACAAAAACATCTCCTTGGAGAAAACTTCACCATATCAACCAAAAACGAGCTCGTTAATATAAACCTGTGATTTTAGTGTCAGAGCTGCTGTTATAGAAAATTAATCAACACCTTCTGACCAATCAGAATCCGTCTACCTTGTAACGTCACCTTTCTGGTGAAGTGTGTATGTGCACGTAATGACATCATCGTGGGGGGTGGGGACTGAACCTGCCATCTAACGTCATCGTTCTGTTTTTATCCCAGGTCAATATCTCACCGCATTCCTCCTTCTCTCTCTCTCTCTCTCTCTCTTTCTCTCTCAGTATTGATTCTCTCCTTGTCTTACATTATGCATTGGACGGGTTTCAGTCTTAAAGTCATACTCTCTGATCTGTAAATAGCCTCGCCCATTCTGCTGGCTGATTCTCTCTCTCTCTCTCTTTCTCTCTCTCTCTCTTTTTCTCTCTCTTTCCGTCTCTGCCGTTGTTCCCAGACTCAGTCAGGAGGGCGTTTGAGGAGAAGGGGATCCCGACTGGAGACCAGAAAGCTTTCAAACCTCACCTGACCTTCATCAAGCTCTCACGAGCACCCAAACTCCGGCGGCAGGTGAGAACCGATTCTCAGAACGCTTTCATTCCCCTGGAGGGCAGGAACAGGAAAAAAAAAAAAAAACGGATAAACAGACGTACCTGAAAGTTCGGTGAGGACGGGATTGCCAGAGACTCGGATTAAGAGAACTGGATTTTAAAGTCACGGTAACTGTTGGACTGTATGATTTTACGTTCTACCTGTTTTTGTAACGGAGCGAAATCGTTTTATTTTCGCTGCCGATTTGTCTGTCGTCCTTTAGAGCGTGTCTTAATTTAGTTCTGGATCGATGATTCTGTGTTGGAACTTGACCACAGTGTCTCTAATCTGGTTTGGAGGAGTTACGGTTCGACTTTTCCTTTGTACGATGACCTTGTTTAAAAAAATTTTTAATTAATTAATTGATTAATAAATAAATAGCAGTTTTTAATCAAATTATTGTATTGAGCAACCATTTGAAACCGCAGTGGCATTAAATCTGAATTCTGGATTCTGATTGGTCAGAAGGTGTGATTAGTTTTCTAGGACAGCAGCTCTGACAGTAGCGTAGGTTTATATCAATGCGCTCGTTCTGATACGTTATCGTTTCTATAGTAACGGCTCATTCATAGGGACGTGTGCGCGGACGCTCCACATAATAAACAGATTTTAAAAAAAATGTGTTTAATCGTTGATATGGTGAAGTTTTCTGTAAGGAGATGTTTATTTAACATTTATGGAAGGAGTAAAGCTGTAAACTTAAATTCCCCAGTGTTCTAGAATTTGAAGAATTTCTAGAATTTGTCTGAATAAAAGCCCATGATCAGACCGAGAGGTTCTAGAATGACTTGAGTCCCAGAATGTTGAAAAAAAAATAAATAAATAAAAAATCAGTAGGAAAGAACTTGATCTTCTAGTCTGAGTACTTCTAGAATGCAGGATGAAAGCCCGTGATGAAGCTGAGAGGTTCTAGAATGACAGGAGTTCTAGAATTTTGTGAAACCCAAAATGGAATCCCACAGTCGGATTGGGAAATTCAAGAGCGCTTGAGATCTGAAATGTTGTAGAACCTCTCAGGATGATCACACTGAAGATCTCGAACTCTCATTCTAGAATGTAGATGCTTCTGGGTGTTTTTTTGGAACGATTAGATTAAGAAGTTCTAGAACACTGGAGTTCTAGCATGTTGAAGCTTCCATTGAAGCCCAAGATTAGACTGAGAAGCTCTAGAATTACTCGAGTTCTAGAATGTTGAAGTTGTTAGGGTTCTAGGACGTCCCAGGATGGAAGCCCTTGATCAGACTGGGAATGTCCAGAACATTCGAGTTCTGCGATGCTGAACACTGTTCCCCGGCGTTCTAAAACGTCCCACGATGAAAGCCCACGATCAGAAGGAGAAGTCCTAGAACACTCCAGTTCCAGAATGTTGACTCCTCCAGTGTTCTAGAACCCAAAGTGTCCTGTCTGATACGGACAGCGGTTCATTCCCACAGAAGCACGTCACAGCGTGATCCTACGCCAACGCTCACGGGCTCCGACGCGTCACGGCGTGTAGCGGCACCATGATGCTGAAAGTAGAAACTACACGTGAAGAAATTTCTCATTTTTCTCATTTTTTTTGTTCTCCTACGGTCACGTCTCATCCTCCCGCTGTCATCAACATCCGCTTTCATGGAGTCATGAGTCTGTTTTTTAGCTCAACCATTTTTCAACATGACGCATTCTTGCATGTTTTGACCCGTAGTACTGTGTGTGTGTGTGTGTGTGTGTGTGTGTTCGAGTCTTCACCCTCAGGATGGAAGGGACAGATAGGAGTTGCCTCCTTAATCTTCCCCCGTCCCGCGGACACACACACACTTCCTGCTGAGGTTATCGGCCTCGACAGGCTGCTGTACATCATGTTCCTGTCCTCAGCTGTGTGTGTGTGTGTGTGTGTGAGAGAGAGAGAGATCAGTCAGAACTCATCCCATTTACATGTGTGTGTTCCAGGGAATCAAGAAGCTGGACTCGAGCCTGTACGTGGCGTTTGAGCAGCGAGCGTTTGGTGAGGAGAACGTGTGCACCATGGACCTGTGCTCCATGCTGAAGAAGAAGGATGCTGACGGTTACTACCACCGCGAGAAGACCGTCACGTTCGGTGAGTGAGAACACGGTGGTGTGTGTGTGTGTGTGTGTGTGTGTGTGTGAGATGGAGTCCACTACTGAGAGCGGAGGTTTATATCGTTCTCTCAAACGTTATCGGTCCAAATAAAAGCAGATGGTGGATGTTGAAGTTTTAGAACCTCTAGAACCAGGATGAAAGCCTACTGCCTGACTGAGAAGTTCTTGAGTTTCTTGAGTTCCAGAAGGCTGAAGCTGCAAGAATGTCAGAACTTCTCAGAACGTTGAAGCTCCCGGTATTCTAGATGTTTCTCGGGAGGAGGAAAGCCCACGATCAGACCGAGCAGTTCTAGAACACTCAATTCCAGAACACTGAACCTCTCAGTGTCCTAGAACTTCTCAGGATGAAAGTCTACGGTCCGACAGAGAAGTTGTAGAACACTAGAGTTTCAAAATGTTGAGGTTTACAGTGTTCTAGAACTTTTCAGGATGAAGGCACCCCCATCAGACTGAGAAGTTCTAGAACCCTTGAGTTCCAGAACGCTGAAGCTCCCTGTGTTCTAGAACCTCTCAGAACATTGAAGCACCCTGTGTTCTAGAACCTCTCAGGATGAAAGCTCACCATCAAACCCAGAATTTCTGGAACATTCGAATTCCAGAACATTGAAGCTCCCAGTGTTCTAGAACTTATCAGAACTTTGAAGCTCATGATCAGCCTGAGAAGTTTGGGAACATTCAAGGTAGAGAATCTTGAAGCTCCCAGTGTTCTAGAACCTTTCAAGATGAAAGCCCATCAGGATGAATTTCTATATCATTACATTTCCAGAACATTGAAGCTCCCAGTGTTTTGGAACTTTTCAGAATGTTGAAGCTTCCTGAGATCTTTTGAGGATGAAAGGAGACAATCAGATTGTTAAGTTCTAGAACATTTCTGGAATGTTGTAGCTGCAGTGTTGTAGAACTTCTCCGAATGAAAGCCAAGAAACCACATAAACTCCTCTATAACTCCACTGGGAACATCAACATTCTAGAACTAGAATGTTCCAGAACTTCTCAGTCTGGTTGTGGGCTTTCATGCTGAGAAGTTCTAGGACCTTGGAAACGTCAACATTCCGGAACATGAGTTCTCAAGAACCTCCCGGTCTAATCGCGGTCTTTCATCCTGAGATGTTCTAAAACACCGGAAAGTTTAAGTCCGATTCCATCCTGGAATATTCTAGAACTCAAGCGTTCTGGAAGTATCCAGCCAGATCAAGGACTTTCCTACTGATTTTTTTTTTTTAAACAACATTCTGAGACTCAAGACATTCTAGATTCTTCTCAGACCGATTGTAGGCTTTCATCCTGACCAATTCTAGAACACTGGGAACTTAAAGTCACAGCTTCACCTTTGACTGTTACAAAGCACTTACACTGGAGACTCCTTCCAACAGCGGATGATTTTAAATCAGTGGTGGACTCCGGTTCGGTTCAGTTCTGAGGTCCGGGTTTGCAGTTCGTTATCGAAGTGGTCCAGTTTATGTGAACCTTCACAGTCCGTGTCCAGGCCCAGTCTCGGGCGATCCAATCACAAGCGGACGGCTGAGATATGGAGAGTTCAGTTCACACGTGGTGGTTTCACGTGTCTCGAAAAAAAAAAAAACAACAACCTACGAAAGCACATCATGACAATGCTGCTCTCTGGATTTATTTTTGTGCAAAACAATTACACGAATACTGATTTAGTGAAAGCTGGAGTTTAATATTTGGCTCTAGAACTATCATACAAGATACACTATATGGACAAAAGTATTGGGACACCTGACCATCACACTCATATGTGCTTGCTGAACATCTCATTCCAGATTTATTCCCCACTGTGTTTGCTGTTATAATGAGCTCCACTCTTCTGGGAAGCTTTCCACTAGATGTTGGAGCGTGGCTGTGGGGATTTGTGTTCATTCAGCTACAAGAGCGTTAGTGAGATCAGACTATGTGATGTTGGGTAAGGAGTCTCCAGTTCCAGTTGATCCCAAAGGTGTTCAGTGGGGTTGAGTAAGTTCAGGGCTCTGTGCAGGACACTCGAGTTCTTCCACTCCAACCTTCACACACCATGTCTTCATGGAGCTCGCTTTAGGGCCTTTCGCGCCGCTTTAGTTCCAGAGCTAAATTTACGGTACTAAAGTACTGGGCGATTTTGCGTGAACTATTTCCCAGTACCGTTTAAAGGGCTGCATTCGCACAGACAGCGGGCACTAGGAAGTGACGTAAGCCGGTCGACAGCGACGTCGTTTGTGCGCGGCGTTCAACAACGGAAACAAAGAACAACAACGTAAACAACCGGAAGATGGAGGACGCTGTGATCGGAGCTGTGTTTCTGTCGTGTCTCGCGTCCATCTATCGCTGTTCTCCATACTTGTGGAATAAGTCGACACTACAGTATGTTTACGCGGCGTTTTAAATCATGGCGGGTGAGGGCGTTTTCGTACGCGGTCGGCCAATCAGCGTCTACTTACGTCACGGATAGTACCAGTTGTGCTGGTTAGACCCTGCTCCGGAGTAGGAGCTAATCTGGTTCTCGAAAAAGGCAGTCGGTACTAAAATCACACCCAGTTCCGGAGGTGCGAAAACGCCAAAAAGTGGGTTCCACAATTAGTTCAGGTACTATGAAAAGGTTCCTGCGGTGCGAAAGGCCCTTTTGTGCACAGGGGCATTGTCATGTCTTGGGCCTCTTAGTTCCAGTGAAGGGAAACTGTAAAGCTACAGCACACAGAGACGTTCAATTATATTGTGTACAATGTACAATTGTGTGCTTCAGACTTTGTGGCAACAGTTTGGGGAGGAACCACATCTGGCTGTGATGGTCAGGGGTGCACAAACTTTTGATCATATACTGTACGTACTGTTCATAAATACTAATTAAAGTGACACAGTTTGAAAGAAAAGTGGGAAAATGGGCGAGAGGAAAAATTTCAACTTGTTGTGTCGCCTGTGTGCCACTAGAGGTCGCGCTTTAGCTTCAGATACTAAAGAAATGGAACGTCTCAAGTAAAATACATTTTTTTTTTTCACTAACATACCCTGACTCTCATTGCTGACTTTTATCTTTAAGAATACGTTAATATTAATATTAATAAAAAAAGTGAGGGAACTAAAGCTAGATGAAGTTACCAGAGACATTAAGCAATGACGATTCTGTGATCTTTTTGTTTGACCAATCAGTGGGTTGTACTTGTTCTGGCTCCGCCCACATATAACTACAAGACTGTTCCGAGAGACGTTCGTCTTTATCTAAGAAACAAAAATTAATATTACTATTATTTTTCTTTTTCTTTTTCCTGAACCTTCTGACACTCCCTGTATTAGGAGGACTTTATATTCACTTAGCGAAATATACACTTCCATTTATTTTAGTTTTATGGACTTCTAAAGGAAAAGAAAACAAATTAAAATAAAACAGTATAAATATATAAAATATAAAAAACATGTATATAAAATAAAATAGAGAAAAGCAGAATAAAAATGAAAAGAAATGATGGAAAAATGTGCATCAACAAATCCAAATTAAAACACAGTTACAAAGAGAGAAGAGTTGCACCTTATTGCTGAAGGAAAATTTAACTTGTTTTATTTTTATTTATTATTTTTATTCATTTATTTTACTGAAAATGAGTGAGTTTGGTTGGAAAAGTTTTTTGTGTGAAGCTCCTGGTGTACGGAAAACCGGAAATGTGTAAATGTGTGTGTGTGTGTACTTCATTACACCTGGTGTGTTTAATTATTAAGGTACTGATTGTAGTAATCGGTACTTTTTTTTTCTTTTCTGAAGATCATCTGTGATTTATTTGATTCCTGTAGACAGAGTAACCGAGCAGAACGTTCTCCGTGTTTTTGTTTATCTCCGATCAGAGGAGCTGGGTTTGGTTTCCTCCTCGTGATGTGTGTTTCTCTCCCACGCGGGCCACCACGGAGGCGTTCGTTTCTAATTCCTAGTGACTTATTCATGCCGTTTCTAATCTTAGATGGCGCATTCCTGTGGAGCTCGAATAAGGACGCACATAAAAGGTGCTTTACTACGGGAGAGGAGGAAAAAAAAAAAGCAGGGAAAGCCATTACAGACCTGCCGTATTTCATGTAGCAGTCAGGTTTTATAGTATTTTATATTCCTCTGCTTTAGTTTGCCTGTGTGTAATGTATTTTAAAGCAGTGTTTGAAGTCAGAGATAAAGGTCGATGCTTTCAGGAAGGGCGCATCAGCGTATCTGTCTTCTAAAGTCGCTTATTTTGCGAAGGAACCCGTCTATCAAACTGGATACGAACAAAAATTTGTCGTAAATTATTCTCAGGAGCGTTTAAACAAGAAATGTACCAGTGGTGTCTGTGGAAATCCAGCTGATTAAAACAAACAAAAAAAAAACATTCGTATCCTACGTTTCGCTTATGAGTATTTTTGTCAGTTCAGGTGTATAACGTGACCCTCGAATGATCGGCTTCGAATCGTATAATTGTTGATGAGTTACTGATGAGCTGTGTACGGATCACACTGTCGAGTTTAAATCACTTATTCATTTCAATCGCACACAGTGACGGACATCTTGTGAAATTTTGTTGTTTTGTATTAATGATGAAAGAAAACGATTCCAAAACAAATCCAGAAATTAGGAAAGAGAAGACTAGTCGTTCAGTGAACAATTCAGTTAGGATAAAAGTAATGGCGCCCTATAAAAGGAGTTAGTTAGTGCGTGTGTCTTTGGTAGCCGACATGCTGCAATGGCTGAGCTGCATTAGTGGAAGGTTTAGCGCATGCCACAGAGAGAATGCACTCTTTCACTGTTTAGTCATCATTATGTCCTTTTCAGCTTTTTGTGGAGATTTGTGGGCGGGGCTAAATAAAAATGTGCCATGGACACACTTGGTAATTTACGGCTCGTTGGCGTTTATTGACATATGCACGTGTGTATGAAGAAAAATCTAAAACTTTTGTAAATCTGGTGGAAATTTTTTTTATTCCGTTTGGCCACGAAAGCACTTTTTTTCTAAATGATTAGATAAATGTGTCATTGCGTGTGTCCGTAATTCTGTTTTAAGATTACTTGAGTAACTTTGTGACTAGTGTTTCGATCCACCTGTTGTAGGAGTATTTCAATTTTGATTGGATGTCCAGTAGGTGGTGCTGCAATCCTGAGAGAAATCAGTACACACACTACCATCACATCTCATACACACACCACATTTAACCCCCTGCCTACAGCTAACACACACACACACACACACACACACACACACCACTCTATACGTTCCACATAACCTCCAACATTCCACACTGACATGCCGTCATTACGTTACACTGCTAACACACACTCACACTCACACACACACACACCAAGCACACCGAACACACACCCATCTGAATTACTCTACATACACACACACATTACGCCTTTCTCAGTATTTAATACGTTCCAGATAACAGAAGGACATTACAGATAGGACGAGATCTTTCCATATGTGATACGGAATGGTGTGAATGGTGAATATTTTTCTGAACATATGTACAATATTACAGCCGCCAAACACTAGGAAGTGAGTAAGCTATGATAAAAAATAAATAAAAGGGAGTAAAAATCAACAGACAGGTACATGTTGGTTGGTTTGGTAACCCTTTGTGTTTGTGGAATCCGTAAATCTGCATGTAGTGGGCTGTTATTGATGTTCCATCGAGTGTTTCAGTGTGTAAATCTCCTAATTTTCCTCATTAGCAGCTCACGAAGTAGATCTGAATCATAATATAGCTATAATGAACTCCCTAATTAGGGATACGGATTAGACCATGAGGAGCAGGTGTTTAATCTGAGGAGTATAAACCAGAGTGAATGAAACTACCTTGCACTTGCAGAACCTACGTGATCCAGATCCTAATCCTCAAAGCCACGTCTCTTCATTATCTACAGCCATATTCTCAGAGCATCCTTTTACAAGCTAGATCCCCACGCTCTGATCTTGAGCCTCTTTCTCAACATAGTTAAGCTCTTAACCCACTTCTGCTCAAGTTCTTCAGCTTCAAATCCTGACTTTTCCAGATCCTCTTCTTTTAGAAGATTATCATCATCACGTACACCTGCAAAGCTCCAAATCCACCATCCATCATTTAGCTCCTCAGAGCTCATAGTTTACCTACTCCAGATCCTCATCCGTAATAATTGGGTTTATCAAGTTTCTTGGCTGATCTGAGCCAACTCTGTCTAGATCTGCATTCTGAAATCTTTCTTATAACCACTCACTCGCCAAACCTGACACATCTATCCTCAATCTTCACTTGGCGCCTACTTAATCTATCTTTAATCCCAAAACTAACCTCATCTAAATCCTGATCTCTTTCATAAATTTAGGGGGTTCTCCAGGACATGTGATCTAGATAGATTAAAATAACTCACTTTACTTACATTCTTGAAGTCTCCCTCCTGTCTAATACATATACTAATTTTCTGAGATCGTCATAATATAGGTCCTTTATTATCTTGATCTAGATCCTTATAGAGCCTAAAACACCTTGATACTAGAATAACCTAGGGAAACCCACCCAATAACCAAAGCAACCATGGTTCCCTGCTCTAGAAATGTAGACATCCTACTCATGTTGTGGTCTAGAAATTTCAGAGACTTACTCAGGATACTCTGCTCTAGAAATTTCAAACTGTTACTCTCAGAACTCTGCTCTAGAAATTTCACAATCCTACTCTGGGTGCTCGGCTCTAGTAATTTCAAACACGGGGGTATTCTGCTCAAGACATGTAAAACACTTAAGACGTTCTACTCTAGAAATTTCAAACTCTTACTCGGAGGACTCTGCTCCACTCTGGGGTACTTGGGGTACTTGGGGTACTCTGTTTTACAAATTCCAAACACTGAGTACTCTGCTATAGCAATTTCAAACCCTTACTTATGGTATTCTGCTCAAGAAATTTCAAACGCACAGGGTACTCTAGAAATTTATTTGGGGTACTCTGCTTTACAAATTCCAAACACTCTCAGTACTCTACAATAGAAATTTAAAACATTTACTCAGGGTATTCTACTCTAGAAATGTCAAATACTTACTCAGGATATTCTACTCTAGAAATGTCAAACTCTTACTCACAGTACTCTGAAATTTTAAACACTTACTCAATATTCTGCTGTAGAAATTTCAAACACTTATATATGGTACTGCTCTCTAGAAATTTAAAACACTTATTTGGGGTACTCTGCTTTACAAATTCCAAACACTCTGAGTACTCTGCTCTAGCAATTTCAAACCCTTACTTATGGTACTCTGCTCAAGAAATTTCAAATACACAGGGTACTCTAGAAATGTCAAACATTTATTTGGGGTACTCTGCTCTAGAAATTTCGAACACTTACTCATAGTACTCTGAAATTTTAAACACTTACTCAATACTCTGCTGTAGAAATTTCACTTATTTGGGGTACTCTACTTTACAAATTCCAAACACTCTCAGTACTCTGCTCTAGAAAGTTCAAATACACAGGGTCCTCTAGAAATTTCAAACACTTATTTGGGTACTCTACTCTAGAAATTTCAACCACATACTCAGGGTACTCTGTGCTATAAATTTCAAATGCTTACTCACTACTCTGCTATAGAAATTTCGAATACGCAGGGTACCCTAGAAATTTATTTGGGGTACTCTGCTCTAGAAAGTTCAAACACTTACTCACTTCTCTGCTCTAGAAATTTGAAACACTTACTCACTTCTCTGCTCTAGAAATTTCAAATACTTGCATGGGGTCCTATAGAAATTGTACTACCTTCTAAGCCCTACCTTAGAAATCTAAAAATGTCAAACACTTACCCATGATGCTTTGCTCCAGAAATCTTCATAGCCTACCCCTGCTTTATTTTCAAACCGTGAATCTCTGATCACAATGGGAGGCGATGGAAAAGGTTATCAGCAAAAGCCAGCCGTGCTCCGAGTCTCAGGATTTCAGCCGCGTCGCTGTGTGAGCGAATGTTTCACAAACATCAGTAATCTGTGTGCTCTTTAGCGGCGGCGCTGGGAGTGATCACTGAACCAGCGGGGGTCTGAGTGTGCGACGGTGTGGATCTTTAGCAGTTCGGACCCTGCTGAGATCCGGGGCAGAGCGCGGTTCGATTGTGAAACGCTGCATGTACGAACACGTTTAACAGCACGTCTGTTGACAAATACGACAGTCACAAGAGTCAGTGTAATTATAGAGATTTTTCATGTTGTACTGGTGCAGTACAGATTAATCTAGTGCTAGAGTTGTTTAGCTCCTGCTAGTGAAATTTCATAGCTGCTTTTCTTGCTAAAAAAAATACTGCAAATTTATTTTTTTTCTTTTTTTTTTTCCAGTAAAATATAATGCTGAGCAAACAAAACAAAAAATAAATAAATAGATTTCAAAGAGGTCTGTAAGAGCCACTGTGTGTGTGTGTGTGTGTGTGTGTGTGTGTGTATGTGTGTGTGTTTGTGTTTGTGTCCATCCACAATATTCTTTTCTAAGATATCACAACATTTTTTTTTTTGTTGATTTGTATAACAATTATATTGAAGGCAGCTCATTTCATGTAAAAAAAAAAAAAAAAAAAATACAATAAATTTCTTCTTTTCCATCTTAAATAATTTATTTTGGAAAACATTAAATAAAAGTGTAATTGCACAAATTACTATAAATTTTATCTTGGGCTAAAATGTTGCTTTTATCATTAAACTTTTTTTTTTTTAATCCTATTATTATTATTATTATTATTATTATTATTATTATTATTATTTTAGTGAAATGTTTAGCTGGCAGTTTTCTTTCTAGCAAACCTAGATATTGAGATATGTACATATTGTGTATCATGATCGGCCACCCCTGTGTGTGTGTGTGTGTGTGTGTGTGTGAGGCTACCATGTGTTTGTGAGCCCATTCATTTGCAATCGGCTTTTCAGCTCCCGCAAATAGGAAACAGGCCAGAACTTCCAGCTGGATCACTTGTGTGTGTGTGTGTGTGTGTGTGTGTGTGTCTGTGACGGCAGCTGCAGTTTTTTTCGAAATCCAATTCCACAAAAGAAATAGCAAAATGTCACCCGACTGATTTAAGGTTAGATAATGGACTGTGTGTTTATGTAATAGAATGTGTCACTGTGTGTTATTACAGTTGTACAGTAAATAAGCACCTGTACCTCAGGCTCATGACTGAAAGTGTGTGTGTGTGTGTGTGTGTGTGTGGCCGAGAGACTCCCACACATATCAGACTGATGGCAATAAACGCAATCACAGTGACGATGTGTGACTCAGAATAGACTTTTACAGCCGTGGGTAAATTTGTGGGAAAATGCAGACAGGATGTAAAGTTAGAACACAACCAGAAGAAAATTTTTTTTTTTTAAAAATGCCAGTGGTGCTCCATTTCTAGAAATTTTGTTCACTTGCCCATCACGCCCTGCTCTAGAAATGATACCCTTAGTCATGAGGCCCTGTTTTAGAAATGATGAAACTGCTGAATGATTTCCTGTTGGCAGAGAAACGAGCTCCCACCTGATGATCACGGGAGACATTAGGGTTCATCTAATGCTCCTTCTCCAGACAGAGCTGATAATTGATCTGCCACCAGACGAGACCGAGTGCAAGAGGGAGGAAGTGAGAGTGGAAATGAGATGGCCACAGACACGTCATTCCACTTTGTAAAAATACACCCTAGCCTCTTCCTCTAGAGACGATCCAGACAGGGAGGGTTTTTATTTTTAACTCGAACAGCTTATAGTTCCAGAAACCCCTTTCGCTGATGTGCGGTTTAAGTCTCGACGTGACTAAATCAACAGTCAGGAGTGTGTTATTACTCGTGTAGTGGGTTAGCTGGATTGACTGAAGAAAGGGGAAATAAAGAGTAAATAAAGCGTGCGTTATGAGACACATCCACACTGATTAACGTTGCACCGCCGGAGCGTCGTTAGTAGCGGCTTCGCGTACACGTACAGTCAAAAATGGCTGTAAAATCTGGAAAATATTACAGAAATTTCATAGGGGTTTGTGTCAAATTTCAAAAGTGTGCTGTGTCTCAAATGATGTACTACAGTGTGTACGATAAGTACACTCTACACTACGTACTGAAGTTTTCAGTACCAAATTTTTATAAATATTATAAGCAGTGGTATTGAACAGAAACGACCAATCACAGCACAGAACCTCATCGAAGCGCGTCCAGACAACGCCCACAGGAACAATTAGAGATTTTAAACACAGAAAGGACTTCAAGCTTACTATTGTGTAGCGTAGTAATTTAGTGTAGCGTAGTATTTTAGCGTAGTGTAGGATTGTAGTGGAGTGGAGAATTTTAGTAATTTAGCATAGTATAGAATTATTTTTATATAGTATTTTAGTGTAGTATTTTAGTGTAGTATTTTAGTGTAGTATTGTGCTTTAGAGTTGGGGATGTGCTAGTTTAATGTCATGAAGTATTTTAGAATTGTGAAATGCAGTATTTTAGTGTAGTGTAGTATTTTAGTGGAGTGGATAATATACTGGTAGTGTAGTATTTGAATGTTGTGTAGTATTTTATTGTAATGGAGTTAAAATATTTTAGTGTAGTGTAGTATTTTAGCGTAGTGTAGGATTGTAGTGGAGTGGAGTATTTTAGTAATTTAGCATAGTATAGAATTATTTTTGTGTAGTATTTCATGTAGTATTTTAGTGTAGTATTTTAGTGTAGTATTGTGCTTTAGAGTTGGGGATGTGCTAGTTTAATGTCATGAAGTATTTTAGAATTGTGAAATGCAGTATTTTAGTGTAGTGTAGTATTTTAGTGGAGTGGATAATATACTGGTAGTGTAGTATTTGAATGTTGTGTAGTATTTTATTGTAATGGAGTTAAAATATTTTAGTGTAGTGTAGTATTTTAGCGTAGTGTAGGATTGTAGTGGAGTGGAGTATTTTAGTAATTTAGCATAGTATAGAATTATTTTTGTGTAGTATTTCATGTAGTATTTTAGTGTAGTATTTTAGTGTAGTATTGTGCTTTAGAGTTGGGGATGTGCTAGTTTAATGTCATGAAGTATTTTAGAATTGTGAAATGCAGTATTTTAGTGTAGTGTAGTATTTTAGTGGAGTGGATAATATACTGGTAGTGTAGTATTTGAATGTTGTGTAGTATTTTATTGTAATGGAGTTAAAATATTTTAGTGTAGTGTAGTATTTTAGCGTAGTTTTGTAGTATAGCGTAGTTTTAGCGTAGGAGTGGAGTGGAGTATTTTAGTAATTTAGCATAGCATAAGTATTTAGCATTGTATGTGGTTGTGTAATGTCATGAAGTATTTTAGAATTGTGAAATGCAGTATTTTAGTGTAGTGTAGTATTTTAGTGGAGTGGATAATATACTGGTTGTGTAGTATTTGAATGTTGTGTAGTATTTTAGAGTTGTGGAATACAGCATATGACTGTAGTGTAGCATTTTGGTGGAGTGGATAAATTAATAGTAGGATAGTGTAGTATTTTAGAGCTGTGTAGTATTGTATTGGAGTTGGAGTATTTTATTGTAGTGGAGTGGAGCAGATGATTTAATAGTAAGGTAGCATTGTAGTATAGTTGGAGTATTTTAGTGTACTGGAGTATTGTGGTATAGTGGAGTGGAGTATTGTAGTGTAGTATCTTAATGGTATTATATTATTTTAGTGTAGAGTTATTTTCGAGTTGTGAAATGCACTATTTTACAGAGTGGATGATTGAAGGATAATGTAGTATTTCAGTGTAGGGAAGTGTAGTGCTGTAGTGTAGTATGATAGTGTAGTGTAGTTGAGTGTAGCATTGTAGTCTACAATTTTAATGTGGTGTAGTTTTGTAGTGTAGTATTTTAGTGTAGTGGTGTTCAAGTACTGTAGTGGAGTGGAGTGTAGTATTGTAATGTAGTGTAGTATTTTAATGTTGTGGGTTTGAAGTATTTCAGTGTAGTGTGGTAATTTAATGGAGTGTAGTATTGTAGTGTAGTGGTGTTTAAGTATTTTAATGTAGTGTAGTATGATAGTGTAATGTAGTTGAGTGTAGCATTGTAGACTACTGTTTTAATGTAGTGTAGTATTTTAATGTAGTGGTGTTTAAGTATTTTAGTCTAGTAGATTATAGTATTGTAATGTAGTGTAGTATTTTACTGTAGTGGTGTTTCAGTATTTTAGTCTAGTAGATTATAGTATTGTAATGTAGTGTAGTGTTGTAATGTAGTGGAGTGTAGTATTTTAATGGAGTGGAGTATTTTAATGTAGTAGTGTTTAAGTATTTTAGTGTAGTGGAGTGTAGTATTGTAATGTAGTGTAGTATTTTAGTGTAGTAGATTATAGTATTGTAATGTAGTGTAGTATTTTAGTGTAGTGGAGTGTAGTATTTTAATGGAGTGTAGTATTTTAATGGAGTGTAGTATTTTAATGGAGTGGTGTTTAAGTATTTTAGTGTAGTGGAGTGTAGTATTTTAATGGAGTGTAGTATTTTAATGTAGTGGTGTTTAAGTATTTTAGTGTAGTGGAGTGTAGTATTTTAATGGAGTGTAGTATTTTAATGTAGTGGTGTTTAAGTATTTTAGTGTAGTGGAGTGTAGTATTTTAATGGAGTGTAGTATTTTAATGTAGTGGTGTTTAAGTATTTTAGTGTAGTGGAGTGTAGTATTTTAATGGAGTGTAGTATTTTAATGTAGTGGTGTTTAAGTATTTTAGTGTAGTGGAGTGTAGTATTTTAATGGAGTGTAGTATTTTAATGGAGTGTAGTATTTTAATGTAGTGGTGTTTAAGTATTTTAGTGTAGTGGAGTGTAGTATTTTAATGGAGTGTAGTATTTTAATGGAGTGTAGTATTTTAATGTAGTGGTGTTTAAGTATTTTAGTGTAGTGGAGTGTAGTATTTTAATGGAGTGTAGTATTTTAGTGTAGTGGAGTATTTTAATGTAGTGGAGTATTTTAATGTAGTGGTGTTTAAGTATTTTAGTGTAGTGGAGTGTAGTATTTTAGTGTAGTGGAGTATTTTAATGTAGTGGAGTATTTTAATGTAGTGGTGTTTAAGTATTTTAATGTAGTGGAGTATTTTAATGGAGTGTAGTATTTTAATGTAGTGGTGTTTAAGTATTTTAGTGTAGTGGAGTGTAGTATTTTAATGGAGTGTAGTATTTTAATGGAGTGTAGTATTTTAATGTAGTGGTGTTTAAGTATTTTAGTGTAGTGGAGTGTAGTATTTTAATGGAGTGTAGTATTTTAGTGTAGTGGAGTATTTTAATGTAGTGGAGTATTTTAATGTAGTGGTGTTTAAGTATTTTAGTGTAGTGGAGTGTAGTATTTTAATGGAGTGTAGTATTTTAATGGAGTGTAGTATTTTAATGTAGTGGTGTTTAAGTATTTTAGTGTAGTGGAGTGTAGTATTTTAATGGAGTGTAGTATTTTAATGGAGTGTAGTATTTTAATGTAGTGGTGTTTAAGTATTTTAGTGTAGTGGAGTGTAGTATTTTAATGGAGTGTAGTATTTTAATGGAGTGTAGTATTTTAATGTAGTGGTGTTTAAGTATTTTAGTGTAGTGGAGTGTAGTATTTTAATGGAGTGTAGTATTTTAGTGTAGTGGAGTATTTTAATGTAGTGGAGTATTTTAATGTAGTGGTGTTTAAGTATTTTAGTGTAGTGGAGTGTAGTATTTTAGTGTAGTGGAGTATTTTAATGTAGTGGAGTATTTTAATGTAGTGGTGTTTAAGTATTTTAATGTAGTGGAGTATTTTAATGTAGTGGTGTTTAAGTATTTTAGTGTAGTGGAGTGTAGTATTTTAATGTAGTCTAGTATTTTAATGTAGTAGTGTTTAAGTATTTTAGTGTAGTGGAGTGTAGTATTTTAATGTAGTCTAGTATTTTAATGTAGTAGTGTTTAAGTATTTTAGTGTAGTGGAGTGTAGTATTTTAATGTAGTGTAGTATTTTAATGTAGTTGTGTTTAAGTATTTTAGTGTAGTAGATTATGGTATTGTAATGTAGTGTAGTATTTTAATGGAGTGGTGTTTCAGTATTTTAGTGTAGTGGAGTGTAGTATTTTCAAGAGTGGATACTCTAAGGACAGTGGAGTATTTCAGTGTAGTAGAATATTTTATTGTAGTGGGATATTTTAGTGTGTTGTAGTATTTTAGTATAGTGGAGTATTTTAATGTGGTGAAGTGTAATATTTTTATGTTGTGCAGTATTTTAAAGCGTTACTGTAGTGTAGCAATTAGTAGAGTTTGTGGTTTAAAGATAGTAAAAGAGAAGTATTTCAGTACTATGTACTATTGTAGTGGAGTATGGTATTTTAGTGTAGTGGAGTATTTTACCGTAGTCTAGCGGAGTAGAGTTGCGGCGGTCTTTTTAACAGAGCGTTAAACCGCAGCTCCATCTGATGACCCCGCCCCTTTTCTGTACATAGAGCAGACTGCGACTGCAGAGTGTTAGAAGTATCCCTCTTCATTTCCAACGGGTTTTAGTACTTCATCTGAGTATTAATACTGCACTGTGAGAGGTAAAAGAAGTGTGTCATTTGAGATGCAGCCATACTCATCATCATTCTCATCATCATTCTCTTCATCCTCCTCCTCATCCTCCTCCTCATCCTCCTCATCATCATCATCATCATCATCATCCTTGTATCAGGATGCGGTTGCCTGATCAAACACAGGAGAGTAATTAGAAAGCGG
>NC_069739.1:2177838-2250338 GCF_027358585.1 Pangasianodon hypophthalmus
GAGAGAGTGCTAAGGAGAGAAAAGGGGCAGGAAAGAGGGTGAAAGATGGAGAGAGAGAGATAGAGTAGAAAGGGGGATATGGAAAGAAGAAGAAGAAGGAAAAATGAGAGAGAAAAACATGTCAGCATTGACTCCAGAGACTCTCGGGGATACCTAATGCCTTCACAGCTGGGGCCGTGTGTGTGTGTGTGTGTGTGTGTGTGTGTGTGTGTGTAACAGAGCTCAGTAGGGTTGGTGTGCAAATACAACATCCAGCTGAGCTTTTAACACTGTGGCCTTTTACACAAACACACACACACACACACGCCCCTAAATGACTAGTCACATGATATTAGTGGACACACACAAGTGTTAATAGTCTGCACACGTGTCTTTGTCTCACATGCATGTCACGTCTCACACACACACGTACACACACGTTCTCCAAGGGCACATTTGATTAACTAGCGCAGTGACAGCATGGCTAGACCGAAGCCCCTCAGGCACACTGAGACACACCTTAACAAAGACTGGATCACACACACACACACACACACACACACACACACACAGACAAAAACCTTACGTCAGGATATTAAATCAATTTATATGTATCTATAACCTTTTCCATTGGTTTGTCTAACACAGACTAATCTCCTCTTTGATGTATTTTGCAAAATGGCCGACAGCAAACAGTCAGTTTTTGAACCTCAGGTCTCTCCGCTAGTCTGTAATCCTACAGCCATTTAAGAACGTAGTGGGTTTAGAACAAGCATAAAACAATCATATGTTAATGTGCAGATCTTTTGAATGTGAAATCAGTTATTTACCTAACGTTAGATCTTTAATGCGTTTGTAACTACTGGACTCCAGTTACACGGATGTGCGCCATGTTCCTCTCACACCAAATCTCATCGATCAGCCGGGACACTTTCGGTGTTTGACTTTTGACTTTCGCGCCTTTAGTTTTGTACTGAAGCTACGAAGCTAATGAGTAAAGAAAAAATTCCAGTTCTGGTGAGCGTGTCCCCTCTGTAGCGTCAGATTCTGCCCATCCTCCTCGAGGTTTCGACCTGTTGTTTCGACATTCTGAGATGCTTTTCAGCTCACCACGGTTGTACAGAGTGGTTATTCGAGTTACCGTAGCCTTCCTGTCAACTCGAACCAGTCTGGCCTCTGATCTTTCTGCTCGCAGAACTGGATATTTTCTGTTTTTCGCACCACTCTGTGTACACTCTGGAGATTGTTGTGGGTGAAAATCCCAGATCAGCACTTTTCTAAAATATTTAAACTGGCAGTTTTGTCTCCTCCTGATGAAACATGTTGGGACGTTTTACCCCCTCAGACGTGAATGGCCACGTGGAGCCAGTGCTCTTAAATGCTTTGAGGCTCTCCAGAACAGGGACTTGGGTTGTGTATGAGATAAATATCAGGAAATTAAAAATTTGCTAAGTTGAAGTGGAATCAGCAGTTTAGGGGGAAGTAGATATAGATCACAGTCAAACTACAGTTTATTCTCTTCTTAAATACGGTGAAAAATTTTAGCCAGCTTTTACATCTAGCTAGAAATTCGGTCGCAAATATGGCAAGCTCGACAGAGATATCACGTGACTCAAACACTAGCCATTACTACTAGCCCCAAGAAGCAACTCTGTACACTGTACACCAACGTGTCCTGGCTTATTGACCACATTTAGGGTGAGAGAGACATTGTGCACATTTCCATGTTGGCTGAACTGTCACGATTTTCAGTGATTCATCACCATTGCCATTTCAGTTTAATACAAGACCAAATCTAATTCACGTCTGGGAAATTAGCCCACAGTTTTAGCTGTAATTAGAAGGGAAGATCCGAAGATGCTAAGTGTTAAACTAAATCACGTGGCAGCTCCTTTTATCATACGTGTGTCATTGCTGTCACTATTAAACATTAAACATCTTGGGTGTCAAAGGTTTAAGTGCTAATAGCCCAATTTGGAGTCTAGTATCACTTTATTTTATATTTATCAGTTTTTATCAGTTTAGTTGACACGTCTCGGTTCCCAAAATTGACTTGTGTAACAAACCGCAGTGCCAGTTCCTTCAGAGCAGCTTGAGGGAGTTGGGCACAAGTCCACAATGCTACTGGCTGTTAGCTTAGGAGTCCTAGCCAATTCTTACACTGCTGTGTTGCTGTAGCTTCCTAGTCCTGAACCGCTACAACGATAAGAGAACTGATTTCACATCGTTTATTTATTTAACCTCAGCTGCCCCACTACCTATAAGTTGGTAGAAGTAAACAGGATCTTCCTTAATGAGGCTGGAGAGCTTTCTCAGGAAATACACGCACACACACTCACACAATAATAATATGAGAGTGATCTGGGAGTCCCAAAATAAATGTCTAATTAATGTCTAATTAGCAAGAGATGAATGAGTGCGTATGCACCTGAGCGTTATTACTGTTTCTTGCAGAAGACGTGATAACACTTGGATCATGTTCATGTTCTTTGTTGCTTTCAAAGTCATTTCTCATGATGACATTTGAATTAAAGAGCAGTCTGTTAAAATATTTAAGCTACAGCCTCAGCTGAATTTGAGTTACAGTTAGCTGCCAAAATATTTCAGTTACTGCTCTGACTGCAAGAATTTTAAAGTTACAGCCTTGCTAGTATATGACTTATATCTCTGACTGCTAGAATTATTTGAGTTACAGTCCTGACGGCTAAATTATTTGAGTTACACTCCTGACTGCTGAATTATGAGTCAGAGTCCTGATGGCTAAATGATTTGAGTTACATTTCTGACGGCTGTATTATTTGAGTTACAGTCCTGACGGCTAAATTATTTGAGTTACATTCCTGGTGGCTAAATTATTTGAGTTACACTCCTGACTGCTGAATTATGAGTCAGAGTCCTGATGGCTAAATTATTTGAGTTACATTTCTGACGGCTGTATTATTTGAGTTACAGTCCTGACAACTAAATTATTTGAGTTACATTCCTGGTGGCTAAATTATTTGAGTTACACTCCTGACTGCTGAATTATGAGTCAGAGTCCTGACGGCTAAATTATTTGAGTTAGACTCCTGACTGCTGAATTATGAGTCAGAGTCCTGACGGCTAAATTATTTGAGTTACAGTCCTTACTGCTAAATGGAGTTACAGTCCTGACTGGTAGAATTATTTGAGTTACTCTCCTGACTGCTAATTTATTTGAGTTACAGTCCTGACAGCTAGAATTATTGACTTGCAGCTCCAACTGGTTCAACTGTCTGAATACAAGTTAGACTGCCGGCATATCAAACATCCATTGCTGGCTGCTTGAATATTTGAGTTACATCTCTTGTTTCTATAATACTTAACTCCCAGAACATTTAACTTGCATTCCTGTTGGCTAGAATATTGGAGTTAAACCTCTGACTGCTAGAATATTTTAGTTACAGCTCTCACTGCTAGGACATTTGAACTCCAGTCCTGAAGGTCAGGAGATTTAAGTTACAACTCTGACTGAATATTTGAATTACAGCTCCAACTGATGAAATATTTGATGTAGTATACCGTGCTGGATACTAGAATATTTGAGTTATACTATACTATCATACTATTGACCTTGTTGGTAGAATATTTGAGATATTGCTCCAACAGTCAGAATATTTACTGTAACATTGTATTTTTTTCACTTTATTTTACTATTTATGTTTTAAAGCATTCCTTTTTCAAGATTTTATTTTTCCTACTGTGTTTTTCATTTCCTATTTATTCTTTTTAAACTTTTTTTTTTTTTACAGTCTCCTCAGTGAGGGTGCTGGAAAAGACTCGAGTAATTCTGTGTATTTTCCAATTTTATCCTGTCATTTTGTTTTTAATCTCCTCCTAACGCACTTTGCTTTGCTTTATATTGAAGGACTGGCTACTACAAGATAATATTTGACTTACAGTTCAGACTGTTACAGCATCAGCTGCCAGAATATTAGAATTACGGCTCTGGTGGACAGAATATTTGACTTACCGCCGTGAGCTGTGATTGTTTACGTTTGATTTACAGTTGTGACTCCCAGTATATTTGAATTATAGTTCTGTCTGCGTACAATCCTGGCCTGAGTTGCAGGATTGACTTGTAGAATATTTGAATTATTTGAATTTGCCCTCCAGAAGATTTAGGTTACAGTCTTGCCTTAATATTTGAATTATAGCTCCAGCTGCTGTAATATTGATGATATTTAATACACTATACAGATGTGGCTGCTAGAATATTTTGTTATAGCCCAGGTTGCTAAACATGCAGACGTATTTCCCTTACATCCCTAACTGTTTAAATGTTTTAGTTACAACAGTCGTTTTCCTGTCAGTTAATCTGCTATAAAGTTAAACGAAGCACCACTCACATTGGCAAGCGCCGACTCTTAGAGAAAGAAAATGGCGTTTTAAAGTACAAACATTTCTCACTGGGGAGGAGCATCATTAAGACATTGGGCTAGCGTTGTACCTTTTCAGTCTACAATCGCACAACTCATAAATTGGTACTTGAGAGAATAGGTGTGAGATTCTGAGCATGTTACAAGGAATTATAATAAAGTAAGGTGATATATACTAAACTTAAAGCTTTAACTTCTCAATAAACAGCTACAGAAAACACGAGCCCAAAGGTGTAAAGGTTTAAATTCTTTGTGATTAGCAGAACAGCCAAGAAACGTAAGAAAATGTCTGAAGGCATGCTCATCAGACCAGATGACTGCCAAACTAACAACATGACGACTTTAACCCTTACATGTACAGTGTCCACACTGAGACTGACTGTTTTAAACTTAATGCAGTTTTTTTTTTTTTAAACAAAGAGATGTAACTAAAACTACTCTAATGTTTGTCTTGATTTAAATAAGACATCATCTAAATTCTCAGCTAAAAATCTGTAAAAAGTATATTTCCATAATATAAACTTTATAATTTTTGGACTGGAAAATTTTAGTCCTAATATGTCAGTGAATATGTAGTGAAATTTACATTGCCAGTATTTTTCAGCAGTAATATTTTTACCCCGTTGTTATTTTTACTTCATAGCTGCTCCCTTCCGTTACGCTGCAGGTCCTTAAAAAGTCTTAATTTCTCTTAAAGTGTGTATAGTGTGTATGCGAGCCAGGAATCAACCGCTCACTGCGACTAGCTGTCAGCTGAGGAGTGTACACACTCTGGTGTGTGTTAGCATTCATACACTTGGTTTGAGTTTCTAATATACGTAAATTTTTTAGAAAACGTAAAAATTGATTTGAATTTGAGTGCCATTTTTGGTTAATAAAACCGTCTAAAAGTCTGGAAGTGTGCAGCGACTTTCAGATATTAAATGTAAAAAAATTGCAGATCTTTTTATTTTTCTTTTTTCAGCATTGTTTTGTAATATATATATTATATTTATTTTCATAGACACAAATAGAGTATTGAAATAAATAAATGATTGAACAGTTTGTTGTTTTTAATGCAACACTATGATGTGAAAATAACACGTCAGAATTTGTTCCGAGTCCGTGCCGCTGGTCAGAGAAGGTAGTAACGTGAAGTACATCGTCACTGTCACCTGTAACAGCCTTCGGTCGTGTTAGCCTCAGATCCAGATCTTTCTAATCGAGGAATTTTAAGTAACTGATCTTTACAAATTTCAGTTGAAAGCTGGTTTGAAGTGTAAAAGCCTTGATGACTCAGATTCAACATATTCTCACTAAACTCGGCGAGTTCTCATGGATTAGTCAGAGAGAGAGAGAACGAGGGTTTGACTGTTCAGTGTTTACAGCGCTCATAAAGTTATATAATCTAACTGCTACCTGCGAAGCAACAACAGCGGCTGGTGCAGCTGAAGGACGTCGTCGTGTCCTGAAGCCTGCGTGGGAGTGTGTGTGTGTGTGCATGATGCGGAGGTGCATAATGTAGTGTGTGTTAGGCTGTACAGGTGTTCAAGGTGTGTGTGTGTGTGTGTGTGAGTGTGTGTGTATTCAAAGCAATCAGCGTGCAGTGCTGAGATTTTAAAGCACTAGGAATGGATTGAAATCTTTCATGCTTGTGCTTGAACCTTTTAACGACACGGTACAGGGCGGGGCGTCATTACACAAACATCACCATTCTCAAAGATATTCCTACGATACGCGATATCTATAACGATATAATATTCCTACGATACGCGATATCCGTCACGATATATTATTCCTACGATACGCAATATCTATAACGATATAATATTCCTACGATACGCAATATCTATAACGATATAATATTCCTACGATACGCGATATCTATAACGATATAATATTCCTACGATACGCAATATCTATAATGATATAATATTCCTACGATACGCGATATCCATCATGATATTCCTACGATACGCGATATCTATAACGATATAATATTCCTACGATACGCGATATCCGTCACGATATAATATTCCTACGATACGCGATATTCGTCACGATATATTATTCCTACGATACGCGATATCTATAATGATATAATATTCCTACGATACGTGATATCCATCACGATATAATATTCCTACGATACGCGATATCTATAACGATATAATATTCCTACAATACGCAATATCTATAACGATATAATATTCCTACGATACGCGATATCTATAACGATATAATATTCCTACGATACGCAATATCTATAATGATATAATATTCCTACGATACGCGATATCCATCATGATATTCCTACGATACGCGATATCTATAACGATATAATATTCCTACGATACGCGATATTCGTCACGATATATTATTCCTACGATACGCGATATTCATCACGATATAATATTCCTACGATACGCGATATCCATCACGATATAATATTCCTACGATACGCGATATCCATCACAATATAATATTCCTACGATACGTGATATCCATCACGATATAATATTCCTACGATACGCGATATCCATCACGATATAATATTCCTACGGTACGCGATATCTATAACGATATAATATTCCTACGATACGCGATATCTATCACGATATAATATTCCTACGATACGCGATATCCATCACGATATAATATTCCTACGATACGCGATATCTATCACGATATAATATTCCTAAGATACGCGATATCTATCACGATATAATATTCCTACGATACGCGATATCTATCAATATATAATATTCCTACGATACGCGATATCCATCACGATATAATATTCCTACGATACGCGATATCTATCACGATATAATATTCCTAAGATACGCGATATCCATCACGATATATTATTCCTACGATGCGCGATATCCATCACGATATAATATTCCTACGATACGCGATATCCATCACGATATAATATTCCTACGATACGCGATATCCATCACGATATAATATTCCTACGATACGCGATATCCATCACGATATAATATTCCTATGATACGCGATATCTATAACGATATAATATTCCTAAGATACGCGATATTCATCACGATATACTATTCCTACGATACGCGATATCTATCAATATATAATATTCCTACGATACGTGATATCTATGACGATATAATATTCCTACGATACGCGATATCCATCACGATATAATATTCCTACGATACGCGATATCCATCACGATATATTATTCCTACGATACGCGATATCCGTCACGATATATTATTCCTACGATACGCGATATCCGTCACGATATAATATTCCTACGATGCGCGATATCTATCACGATATAATATTCCTAAGATACGCGATATCCATCACGATATAATATTCCTACGATACGCGATATCCATCACGATATATTATTCCTACGATACGCGATATCCATCACGATATAATATTCCTACGATACGCGATATCTATCACGATATAATATTCCTACGATACGCGATATCCATCACGATATAATTTTCCTAAGATACGCGATATCCATCACGATATATTATTCCTACGATACGCGATATCCGTCACGATATAATATTCCTACGATACGCGATATTCGTCACGATATAATATTCCTACGATACGCGATATTCGTCACGATATAATATTCCTACGATACGCGATGTCTATCACGATATAATATTCCTACGATACGCGATATCTATCACGATATAATATTCCTACGATACGCGATATTCATCACGATATAATATTCCTAAGATACGCGATATCCATCACGATATAATATTCCTAAGATACGCGATATCTATCACGATATAATATTCCTACGATACGCGATATCTATCACGATATAATATTCCTACGATACGCGATATTCATCACGATATAATATTCCTACGATACGCGATATCTATCACGATATAATATTCCTACGATACGCGATATCTATCACGATATAATATTCCTACGATACGCGATATTCATCACGATATAATATTCCTAAGATACGCGATATCCATCACGATATAGTATTCCTACGATACGCGATATCCATCACGATATAATATTCCTAAGATACGCGATATCTATCACGATATAATATTCCTAAGATACGCGATATTCATCACGATATAATATTCCTACGATACGCGATATCCATCACGATATAATATTCCTACGATACGCGATATCCATCAATATATAATATTCCTACGATACGCGATATCCATCACGATATAATATTCCTACGATACGCGATATCCATCACAATATAATATTCCTACGATACGCGATATCTATCAATATATAATATTCCTACGATACGCGATATCTATCAATATATAATATTCCTACGATACGCGATATCCATCACGATATATTATTCCTACGATACGCGATATCCATCACGATATAATATTCCTACGATACGCGATATTCATCAATATATAATATTCCTACGATACGCGATATCCATCACGATATAATATTCCTACGATACGCGATATCCATCACGATATAATATTCCTACGATACGCGATATCTATCACGATATAATATTCCTAAGATACGCGATATCTATCACGATATAATATTCCTACGATACGCGATATCTATCAATATATAATATTCCTACGATACGCGATATCCATCACGATATAATATTCCTACGATACGCGATATCTATCACGATATAATATTCCTACGATATGCGATATCCATCACGATATATTATTCCTACGATGCGCGATATCCATCACGATATAATATTCCTACGATACGCGATATCCATCACGATATAATATTCCTACGATACGCGATATCCATCACGATATAATATTCCTACGATACGCGATATCCATCACGATATAATATTCCTATGATACGCGATATCTATAACGATATAATATTCCTAAGATACGCGATATTCATCACGATATACTATTCCTACGATACGCGATATCTATCACGATATAATATTCCTACGATACGCGATATCCATCACGATATATTATTCCTACGATGCGCGATATCCATCACGATATAATATTCCTACGATACGCGATATCCATCACGATATAATATTCCTACGATACGCGATATCCATCACGATATAATATTCCTACGATACGCGATATCCATCACGATATAATATTCCTATGATACGCGATATCTATAACGATATAATATTCCTAAGATACGCGATATTCATCACGATATACTATTCCTACGATACGCGATATCCATCACGATATATTATTCCTACGATGCGCGATATCCATCACGATATAATATTCCTACGATACGCGATATCCATCACGATATAATATTCCTACGATACGCGATATCCATCACGATATAATATTCCTACGATACGCGATATCCATCACGATATAATATTCCTATGATACGCGATATCTATAACGATATAATATTCCTAAGATACGCGATATTCATCACGATATACTATTCCTACGATACGCGATATCTATCAATATATAATATTCCTACGATACGCGATATCTATCAATATATAATATTCCTACGATACGCGATATCTATCACGATATAATATTCCTAAGATACGCGATATCCATCACGATATAATATTCCTACGATACGCGATATCCATCACGATATATTATTCCTACGATACGCGATATCTATCACGATATAATATTCCTACGATACGCGATATCCATCACGATATAATTTTCCTAAGATACGCGATATCCATCACGATATATTATTCCTACGATACGCGATATCCATCACGATATAATATTCCTATGATACGCGATATCCATCACGATATAATTTTCCTAAGATACGCGATATCTATCACGATATAATATTCCTACGATACGCGATATCCGTCACGATATAATATTCCTACGATACGCGATATTCGTCACGATATAATATTCCTACGATACGCGATGTCTATCACGATATAATATTCCTACGATACGCGATATCTATCACGATATAATATTCCTACGATACGCGATATTCATCACGATATAATATTCCTAAGATACGCGATATCCATCACGATATAATATTCCTAAGATACGCAATATCTATCACGATATAATATTCCTACGATACGCGATATCTATAACGATATAATATTCCTACGATACGCGATATTCATCACGATATAATATTCCTACGATACGCGATATCTATCACGATATAATATTCCTACGATACGCGATATCTATCACGATATAATATTCCTACGATACGCGATATTCATCACGATATAATATTCCTAAGATACGCGATATCCATCACGATATAATATTCCTACGATACGCGATATCCATCACGATATAATATTCCTAAGATACGCGATATCTATCACGATATAATATTCCTAAGATACGCGATATTCATCACGATATAATATTCCTACGATACGCGATATCCATCACGATATAATATTCCTATGATACGCGATATCCATCAATATATAATATTCCTACGATACGCGATATCCATCACGATATAATATTCCTACGATACGCGATATCTATCAATATATAATATTCCTACGATACGCGATATCTATCAATATATAATATTCCTACGATACGCGATATCCATCACGATATATTATTCCTACGATACGCGATATCCATCACGATATAATATTCCTACGATACGCGATATTCATCAATATATAATATTCCTACGATACGCGATATCCATCACGATATAATATTCCTACGATACGCGATATCCATCACGATATAATATTCCTACGATACGCGATATCCATCACGATATATTATTCCTACGATACGCGATATCCATCACGATATATTATTCCTACGATACGCGATATCCATCACGATATAATATTCCTACGATACGCGATATTCATCAATATATAATATTCCTACGATACGCGATATCCATCACGATATAATATTCCTACGATACGCGATATCCATCACAATATAATATTCCTACGATACGCGATATCCATCACGATATAATATTCCTACGATACGCGATATCCATCATGATATTCCTACGATACGCGATATCCATCACGATATAATATTCCTACGATACGCGATATCCATCACGATATATTATTCCTACGATACGCGATATCCATCACGATATAATATTCCTACGATACGCGATATCCATCACGATATAATATTCCTACGATACGCGTTATTCATCACGATATAATATTCCTACGATACGCGATATCCATCACGATATATTATTCCTACGATACGCGATATCCATCACGATATAATATTCCTAAGATACGCGATATCCATCACGATATAATTTTCCTAAGATACGCGATATCTATCACGATATAATATTCCTACGATACGCGATATCCGTCACGATATAATATTCCTACGATACGCGATATTCGTCACGATATAATATTCCTACGATACGCGATGTCTATCACGATATAATATTCCTACGATACGCGATATCTATCACGATATAATATTCCTACGATACGCGATATCCGTCACGATATAATATTCCTACGATACGCGATATTCGTCACGATATAATATTCCTACGATACGCGATATCTATCACGATATAATATTCCTACGATACGCGATATCTATCACGATATAATATTCCTAAGATACGCGATATCCATCACGATATAATATTCCTAAGATACGCGATATCTATCACGATATAATATTCCTACGATACGCGATATCTATAACGATATAATATTCCTACGATACGCGATATTCATCACGATATAATATTCCTACGATACGCGATATCTATCACGATATAATATTCCTACGATACGCGATATCTATCACGATATAATATTCCTACGATACGCGATATTCATCACGATATAATATTCCTAAGATACGCGATATCCATCACGATATAATATTCCTACGATACGTGATATCCATCACGATATAATATTCCTAAGATACGCGATATCTATCACGATATAATATTCCTAAGATACGCGATATTCATCACGATATAATATTCCTACGATACGCGATATCCATCACGATATAATATTCCTATGATACGCGATATCCATCAATATATAATATTCCTACGATACGCGATATCCATCACGATATAATATTCCTACGATACGCGATATCCATCACAATATAATATTCCTACGATACGCGATATCTATCAATATATAATATTCCTACGATACGCGATATCTATCAATATATAATATTCCTACGATACGCGATATCCATCACGATATATTATTCCTACGATACGCGATATCCATCACGATATAATATTCCTACGACACGCGATATTCATCAATATATAATATTCCTACGATACGCGATATCCATCACGATATAATATTCCTACGATACGCGATATCCATCACGATATAATATTCCTACGATACGCGATATCCATCACGATATATTATTCCTACGATACGCGATATCCATCACGATATATTATTCCTACGATACGCGATATCCATCACGATATAATATTCCTACGATACGCGATATTCATCAATATATAATATTCCTACGATACGCGATATCCATCACGATATAATATTCCTACGATACGCGATATCCATCACAATATAATATTCCTACGATACGCGATATCCATCACGATATAATATTCCTACGATACGCGATATCCATCATGATATTCCTACGATACGCGATATCCATCACGATATAATATTCCTACGATACGCGATATCCATCACGATATATTATTCCTACGATACGCGATATCCATCACGATATAATATTCCTACGATACGCGATATCCATCACGATATAATATTCCTACGATACGCGATATCCATCACGATATAATATTCCTACGATACGCGATATCCATCACGATATAATATTCCTACGATACGCGATATCCATCACGATATAATATTCCTACGATACGCGATATCCATCACGATATATTATTCCTACGATACGCGATATCTATCACGATATAATATTCCTACGATACGCGATATCCATCACGATATATTATTCCTACGATACGCGATATCTATCACGATATAATATTCCTACGATACGCGATATCTATCAATATATAATATTCCTACGATACGCGATATCCATCACGATATAATATTCCTACGATACGCGATATCCATCACGATATAATATTCCTACGATACGCGATATCCATCACGATATAATATTCCTACGATACGCGATATCCATCACGATATAATATTCCTACGATACGCGATATCCATCACGATATATTATTCCTACGATACGCGATATCTATAACGATATAATATTCCTAAGATACGCGATATTCATCACGATATACTATTCCTACGATACGCGATATCTATCAATATATAATATTCCTACGATACGCGATATCTATCAATATATAATATTCCTACGATACGCGATATCTATCAATATGTAATATTCCTACGATACGCGATATCCATCACGATATATAGGTTTAACAATTTCACAACAGTACTGTAGTGTTACATTTTTTTCCGATACCTGTTCTTTCGATAATTTTGGTTTTTTGTCTACAAAATTGTAATTTTTTATATTCAACAGTGAAAAGAAAAAAAATTTTAAATTTTTAAAGATTTTTAAAGATTAAGTACAAAACATTCAGTTTCAAAAGTAATAAAATATCTGAGAAAAGTATATTGTGACATAATTTATCACAATATTTATATTATATCGTCTTATCGCCCAGCCCTAGGCTCCTGTCAATCAGGAAGTCATTTTTAGGCTAGCTAGCAAGTAAATCAGCATTTAACGATAACTAGCGTACTGAAAATCATCACCTGGCGCAGTGGGGTTTTTAGTGTTACTCGCATCTTTCCTTGAATTTGAAAGATTTTTGAATCTTTGGGGTTTTTCACTACAATAATTATAAGCATGTTTTATTGAAATAGATATTAAATTATGTTTAAATGATGATTTTTTTTGTTGTTGCTTAGCACCTCTTCAAGGTTTTTCCAGCACTGACTCAGCTGTAAATCTTATTAATATCATTAACTGAATTCGCAGCTGAAAATGGAAAGGAAAAAAAAGACACAAAAGCATAGACAGAAATTCACATATTTACCAAAAGACATTTCAAAATGTAAATTGAGGAGAAAAAAAAAAAAAAAGATGTTTAATGGTTTCAGTGGGACCTTTTTTAAATTATATTTCTCCCACCAGATATTCTGCATTTCCACAAAACAGATTTTGAACCGACTGAAAGAACAACGACTGTATGAAAGGAGAGTACTTACTAGAAAAGTGACAATATGGCTCGTCTTGTAGGAGTTTCGTTTACAGCATTTAGAGACGCTCGGATCCAGAAGTGGATTGAATTCTCGGTAGAAAAATCATCCTCATGCTCGTTTAAACAATCGATGGTCTAAGAATACCATAAGGATAAAAGCCTGTTATACTGGAGTTAGTGTGAGAATTAGTACAGCAAGTAATACAGTACGATATATATATATATGTGTGTGTGTGTGTAAATTTAGTACTTGTTTAAGTTTCGTAACCTGTTCGAACCATCGTATCTTCTCAGCGATGACCACAACTGTCTTTATACGTGAAGTTCATTTTGCAGAAGTTGTTCATTTTGATGTGTGTGTGTGTGTGTGTTTTATACTAATTGTGTTGAGGAGGTGTTTAACATATGGTAGAAGGTGTATTTGTGTTCATCGCTAACACAAATCAAGTCTACAGTAACGTCGAGGCGATGGAAGAGTGTTCCAGACGAAGTGCTGATCTGTCCAGCGAAGTTTTTTCCATCTGGAGTTTATTTTTCACTTCAGAGTATCATTCAGGTGTTGTCTCGAGCTGCCAGCTGTTCTGGACTCGGCATCCAGGACTCTTTCAGCGCACGCTTCATAATCAGAAGTGTGTCATGTTGCAAATGATTTAAAATCAACCTGAGAGAAAAAAAAAAAAGATCTGAAAATTCCTCTGCATGAGACTGAAATCAGAACAAGCACATGGTGGAATAAGTTCTGGGCTCAGGTTCATAAAGTTTACTACCAGATCACAGCAGTAAGGCATCCGCTACATAAACACCAACTGATTATTCCTTTATTAGCCAACAAGCTACTAAAGGCGGAGCTTATTCTAGACCAATCCCAAGTAGAATTCATGCTAACGTGACAGTAGATTAAAGTGAAATTCAGATTCTGAATCACATTGAATATGTAACCTTAGCACGTCAATGAATGCGGAATATTACGTGAATGTGCAACGGATGTCAGCTACTCATTCGACGGAAACATTTTACGTTTATTAATTGTAAATAGTTAACTGTAGAAGCTGTGGCTTCATCTTGCAAGCGATAAACCCTGCTGAAGATGTTGCACAAAACCAAAAACTCAAGAAATCGCAACAAAAAAATAAATAAAATAAACGTTTCTTTAAAAAAAATGCGACACTAATGTTTTTACATGTTCATGTATCGTTGAAATGTCTTTGAGAATCGTGATATTTTTGTTAAGTCGCTCAGCCCAAGGTGTTGCCGAGGGCTTTAAATAACCATGTGGTGAACTTCAAACTTTTTCAAGATAACAAAGTAATTTCCGATAACAAACACGTCCAGTATATTCTGTTTGTCTTATGATGTGCAAACAGTTAAGCTGTTAACCGTGAAGTTCCCAGTCGTGTGAACTTTAGACTCCATCTAGCTGCTGCTGCAAAACTTTATTACGAGTTGCATAAACGAACGCCTTGCTGCTGATCTCTTAATAAACTTTACACGGAAGCCTGGCGGTGATTCAGCTGATGTGATCGAGGTGAGAGTTCTGATCCGGGGTGAGAACCTGGGCTCAGGATGGTGTCGGCTCCAGCCTCGGATGTTAAACAGGTCCTATTTGTCTTGCAGATCTTTTGCAGAGCGCACGGCGCACCTCACGGACAAGTACGTGTCTCATTGCCAAAGCTCTCTCTTACTCTAAACACTCACACACACTTCTACACACACACACACACACACACACCCCTCCTAGTTAGGTCCTCTTCTAAGGTTTCTACTGAGGCTTTGAGAACATCCTGATACAGAAGAAAGACGAAGGTTCATCTTCTAGACTAGTTCTCCACACACGTGTTGTACTAGTCTTCTAGATCCAGTTTAACGGTAGTTATTAGCAAAAGTGTTCTTGTTGAACTAGTGACCAAAATAGGTTTTAGGATCATTTCAGTTAATCCATGTTTATTCTCCCAACAACTAGAAATATGACAAGATGGAGTAAATCCACAAATTGTGTATTTTAAGAACATTAAAAATGTAGCGATTACCAACACTACTCATTTAATAAAATGGTTTTACTCCCAACAAGCTACTTCATTTAAATCTCTCAGATGTCCCTAGACCCGGACTTTTCCCATCATCGGATTAATGAACTGCATTGAAACGTCTTAATTGGATTTTTTTTGCAGTTATCTGATTACGTAATTTTGTACACATCGTAAGTCCGGTTATTGGCGCTTGGATAATAGGGATATTTAGATGTAGAGTTAAGAAACATTTATATCACTAGTCATGTGAGAAATACAAGCATTTATTATGCTCCACGTCCCCCGGGTGCTTGGACCCCGAGCATTACCTCTGCCTGTGTGTGATAAGCAGCGAGCGTTTTGTGTTAGTGACGGCCGTGTGTGTGTGTGTGTGTGTGTGTGTGTGTGTCGGTAGGTGGTAAGCGCGGCCCGGAGCTTGATGATGACGAGCTACTGAGTCTGAGTAAGAGGCTGGTGGAGGATGCCGTGTCGCGCGCCGTGCAGCAGTACATGGAGGAAACGCAGCAGAATGGCTCCGCCCCCAAAGACGAGGCCCCGCCCAAAACCACCCCCAAATGACAGCGTGACCTCTGACCTCAGACCCTCACCTGCCTGGGTGGAGCCCCGGGTCACACCTTCTCCTCCACACGTCCTCCCCTGCTTCAGGGGAGACGGATTTGTGCGTAAGAATGACGGGAAAAGTGATTATGCGTAGACGAACCGGATCTGGCGGAATTTTCTATGCAGATTTTTTTGCACACGGATATGGAATAAAGCGATTATTATTATTATTATTATTATTTTTTTGATCGATTAGAAAGGAAAACTGAGATGCGATAAAAACTCGTCTGATTCGAGACCATGGCGATATCGAACTGCACCTCTGGACCTGGACAGGAGCGGACGTTTGCTTTAAAGTGTCCGTAATTACGTTCCTGTGTGAGAGCATAAGATGATGATGATGATGATGATGATGATTTCTCATGGCCTCCAGTGTTAAGCGTATTTTGTGTATGTGTGTTTATTTTTTGTTTTTAAAAACATAACAAGCCTTGTTTATATGTTTGTGCACCCTTTAGGCCGTGTGAGTGATGCGCAGTGGGTCAGGAGGATGCTGGACTCAGACAGAGAGAGTGTTTACAAGAGAGCGAGGGAATTTAAGACACTGTTAGGACGAGCAGAAGTACGAGCACGAATCGCACGAGAACTGAGCGTGACCAGGACACACACACAACACACACAACACACACCAGCAACCTAAACTCACACACCCAGTCACGTCATCCCTCATCAAACGAAACCTTTAGACTAAAGGATATTTAGAGCATTAAATGCTGGACAAAGACGAGTTTTAATTAAAGTGAATATTTTTTTAAGGAACGCTGATTCACTTGAGGTAAATGTGTACATTTAATTTTTATCTGGACCAAATGAAATAAAAAAATTAATAAAATAATGAAATCTTCTGCGGTATAAAAGCTTAATGAATTTGAGGTTTTGTTCTTTCCCACTTCCAGAGTGGCCTTAATCACGAAACAGAAGTTTATTTTATTTATTTAGCACAGTCGAGTGGTTTTTATTTTAATATTAAATGATGCACAAGTTTTCACCTGATCCTTAATTACTGATTTGTTTCAGATTGTGTTTACGCTCTGCTGTGGTTTCTGTTCATCTCCAAATGTTAGCGATTAAAAGCCAAACCGAAACCGAGACGTCGCCGTCCTGCCGCTTCCTTCGCTCGCTCGTGTGTTTACTAATCACTTTATTTTTAAATCTCAGAAATTCATAGTGGATGATTTTTTTTTTTTTTTTTTTTTTAGAGATGATTCCACTGCTGAGTCACTCTCTCTTATACGAGTGTTAATAAACATTTTTTGGTCTTTTCTAACGTGTCGTGGTGTGTTCTGTTCTCTTCTCTTCTGTATTTTATCCGGATCTGATCGCCTCCTACACGGAACTGAGTAATTCCACTGCTGGAGAATGAACACCGTATTTCCTGGACTATAACACAAGCCATTTTACAAACCCACTAGAACGAACTCAAATTTTGTGCTTTAACTTATTTGTCATATCGTATATTTTACTGCTGGGCTGCTACTCCAGTAGTTATGGTAATTTGTCTATTTGTTAGTGTGTTAATTAGACAAACTATTGTAATGAATAAAGTAGCACGTCTATCGTAAAACACACCAACAATTAGACAAACTACTGTAACTACTGGAGTAGCACGCCCATCCTAGCTTGCCTGTTTGTGTTTATTGTACTACTCCAGTAGTTACGGTAGTTTGTCTGTTCATTTGTGCGCACACAGTAGGTGTACTACTTCAGTTACTTAGGTACAGTTGAGGTCAAAAGTTTACATCCCCCTTTCAGAATCTGCAAAATGTTAATTATTTTACCAAAATAAGAGGATCATACAAAATGCATGTTATTGTTTATTTAGTGCTGACCTGAATAAGATATTTCACATAAAAGATGTTTACATGTAGTCCACAAGAGAAAATAATAGTTGAATTTATAAAAATGACCCTGTTCAAAAGTTTACATCCCCTTGATTCTTAATACTGTGTTGTTACCTGAATGATCCACAGCTGTGTTTTTTTGTTTACTGATAGTTGTTCCTGAGTCTCTTGTTTGTCCTGAACAGTTAAACTGCCTGCTGCTCTTCAGAAAAATCCTTCAGCTCCCACAAATTCTTTGCTTTTCCAGCATTTTTTGTGTATTTGAACCCTTTCCAACAATGACTGTATGATTATGAGATCCATCTTTTCACACTGAGGACAACTGAGGGACTCATATGCAACTATTACAGAAGGTTCAAACGCTCACTGATGCTCCAGAAGGAAAAACCATGCATTAAGAGCCGGGGGGTGAAAACTTTTTGAATTTGAAGATCAGGGTAAATTTAACTTATTTTGTCTTCTGGGAAACATGTAACTATCTTCTGTAGCCTCTGAAGGGCAGTACTAAATGAAAAAAATACGATATTTAGGCAAAATAAGAAAAATGTACACATCTCCATTCTGTTCAAAAGTTTTCACATTTTGCAGATTCTGAAGGGGGATGTAAACTTATGACCTCAACTGTAGTTTGTCCTTTTGTTTGTGTGCTAATCCAGTAATTACAATAGTTGGTTTATTAGTGTGTTTATGGTAGATGTGCTACTCAAGTAGTTATGGTAGTTTGATTACTTATTAGTGCATTAGGTGTAGGCGTGCTACTCCTGCACTTACGGTAGTTCGATTACTTATTAGTGTGTTTGGTGTAGGCGTGCTACTCCTGCACTTACGGTAGTTCGATTACTTATTAGTGTGTTTGGTGTAGGCGTGCTACTCCAGCACTTACGGTAGTTTGATTACTTATTAGTGTGTTTGGTGTAGGCGTGCTACTCCTGCACTTACGGTAGTTCGATTACTTATTAGTGTGTTTGGTGTAGGCGTGCTACTCCAGCACTTACGGTAGTTCGATTACTTATTAGTGTGTTTGGTGTAGGCGTGCTACTCCAGCACTTACGGTAGTTCGATTACTTATTAGTGCATTAGGTGTAGGCGTGCTACTCCAGCACTTACGATAGTTCGATTACCTATTAGTGTGATTGTTGTAGGCGTGCTGCTCAAGCAGTTACAGTAGTTTGTCTTATTTCTTACACTTAATGTGTTTACAGTAGGTATGCTACACTATCATTTACAGTATTTTGTCTATTTGTTAGTGTTTACAGTATGAGTGCTACTCCAGTAATTACGGTAGTTTGTCTATTATGTAGCGGGTTTAACGTAGGCATGATAGTCCAGTAGTTGCTGTAGTTTGTCTATTTGTTAGCGTGTTTATGGTAAGCTTGCTACTCCAGTATTTACGGTCACTTGTGTATTTATGTATTTAGGGTAGGCATGCTACTCCAGTAATTACGGTATTATGTCTGTTTGTTAGTGTGTTTATGGTAGGCCTGCTACGCCAGTAATTTTGGTTGTTCATCCTTTTGTTAGTGTGTTTACTGCCGGGATGATAATTCAGTATTTGCAGTAGTTTGCCTGCTGGTTTGTTGATGCTAGGTGCGTTACTTCAGCGGTTACGGCAGTTTGTCCGTTTTATTAGCGTGTTTATGGTAGGTGTGATACTCCAGTCATTACGATAGTTTGTCTTTTTATCAGTGTGTATGTGGTAGGTGTGCTACTCAAGCAGTCATTCCACTATGTCCTTTTTTTTTTTTTTTTTTTTTTTTTTGCTTAGCAACTTAATGTCTGGAAAATACAGTAAACCCTTCACATTAATCTACAGTGCATTACTGCATACATCAGGCTTGTCAGACACGTCACACATTAATATTAAACATTTGAGTTAATGCTTAAGGAGTTTGGCAGATTTAGTGCACGCACACTCCCTCACCCTGGAGACATTTTAAAGCATGAAACAATAACGGCAGCACACAGGAAGAAGGGCAGACGTGTCCTCAACCTCGCTCATGTGATGTGAGAGCTAAAGCAGAACAGGTCGTGTTCACACACTGCTCTGAGGCAGTAAATCAATAAAAGGACCAGACTATCTCGTGTCTTATCTGCTGCGCCAGAGGAACGCAGGATAGAGCCAGCGTATCAGTGGAACAGCGTCTATATATCACTGCACGTATAAAACACGCAGAGGTCGAGGTTCGCTCTGTGGATTAGGGCGGAGCCGACACCTTCGGTTCAGGGTTAGAGGATTGAAATACATGACCCTGAAGTGGACACGCCTGTTTTATGGCCGGAGCACGGTGAAGACTGTGTCTCAACCTAACCTCACATGGTTAATGAGTTCCAAGAGGCCTGGATTTACCGGAACGTCGGAACGTTTCCCGAGAAAACGTGCAATGTCACGTGGAATCCCTGCAGAGCGAGCTGTACAATTAAACCTACAGTGACATGTGAGAGAGTTCGTCAGCTGGTCGCTCTGAGGGAATCTTTAAAGGTTCTAGACAAAACCCTGAACAAGGTTTTGCTACCGGTGAAGGTTCCAGACAGAACCCCATTCGATCCGAACGAGCACTTGGGAACGCTTTTTCTAAGAATCTAGGGCTTTAGATAAAACATTGTGTGCTAATGTTTTAATGATAAAGCATTTGTGTGTTAATAGACATGTTTTAAATTATTCAATTATTATTATCACTTGTCGACTTTCCCTACCCATTTCACACTTAGTTCTCTAATCGAAAACGTTACATTTGTTTAAAAACGTTAGCGACGTGATCAGCACACAAAAGCTGATGCTGTCGACAAAATCTCATCACGTCACTTTATCACCAGCAACTAGTAATATTACGCTTCGCTACGGCTACGCTAGACTACGGCTACACGTGAAGGACAAAAAAAACATGCATTTATATTTTTCTTTTAGCATTTGGTTTGATTAGCATGATGCAGCTGTAATGCAATTCGTTAATGCCAAGAAAAGATGACACTTCCAAAATGCTTAGCTTTAAAAAAAAAAAAAAGAGTAGCTACTTCCATCAGTGGTGTTTGCTCTTCTGTTATTTACGATTACACCACAGCGCTGTTGAGATCTGGTCTCTGATTGGTCAGAAGGTGTTGATTAGTTTTCTATAAACGCAGCTCTAACAGTAGTGCAGGTTTACATTAATGCTCTTGTTCTAATACGTTGTCGTTTCTATAGTAACAGCTCATTCACAGGGACGTGCACAGCGGACGTCACGTAAACGGACTGAAAACATTTAACATTTATGGAAGGAGTCTCCAGTGTCAGCGCTTTGTAACAGTCAGAGGTGAAGCTGTAACTTATAAGCTGTTTTCCGACATCTTCAGGAAAGAGGCGTTTATGCTTTTTTTTTCGCAGTTTCTCGGTAACATGACAAACTGTTTTTTTTTTTTTGTTTGTTTGTTTTGGGGTTTTTTTTTGTCTTAACTTAAAGAGAGGGAGAAAAGCGAGGCTGCTGAGGGAACGACTGTTTATAGCTGCTGTAACGTAAGTGAGAACAGGAACTGACTTGTTTCACAGACGTTCCACAACATTAAGCGTAAACAGAAATGGATATAAAGTATGAGGTGTTGTTCTTTAACAAATGAAAAATTGAAATCTTTGGTAAAATGCTGTGGTGTAAGAGGAATAAAACACTTCAGGACGTGTTGTTATAGCAACTGCAGAGTAACAGTAACTACAGGAGTAACTCTGCTTCATCGCAGGTAGTGAACTGAACTGCACTCGGCTACATCTGAGAGAGAAACATGTATTTGGTGGCTCTCAGATCTCTTATAACGACACACACACACACACACACACACACACACACACACACACACACACACACACAGAGCACTGTTTCTATAAATGTCCTGAGGCAAATCCAATAACCGGATTCACACAGCGTGAAACAGCAGCGAGCGACAGCCGTATGCCATCATTACCCCCTAATTACACCGAGAGAGAGAAACACTCTCTCAGCGTCACTGCTGTATCCACACAGCTATAGATTTTATGTTTCACCACACAGACGTTTGCGTTCACGCGGCCCAGACAGTTTCCAGACGTGACTCGAGTCCTGATGTGGTCATCCTCTAAGCTGCTGCTCGTTAAAAAGTCCAGCCTCGTTTACACAGACGCATTCGCCTGACTGCAGCAGCGTTTATAGAAAGCAGGATGAGAAAGCCTGGTTGACGTCGCTGCTGTCCCATGATCCCCGCGTGTCACGTCCCCGAGCTCCCAAGTACAAAAGACGTCTGTTCAATTCAATTCTTTACGGTCCACGTGGGAATTTTAGCTTGCAGCGTCATGGAGTAACACAAACACGCGTCTTAAAACATGCGGCAAAATGTGACACAAACAGCAAAATTACAAAACCATAGCTAGTACACGTAACATGGTGTTCGTCTCATTTATTAAAGAACAACAAGTCACACTTTTTATCCGTTTATAGTCACATTTAACGATGTGGAACTTCCAGGAAATGGGTTTGTTCCTGTTCTCACTTACGTTATAGCAGCTATAAGCAGTCGTTCCCTCACCAGCCTCTCTTTTTTTCTCTTAAGACAAAAAAAAATGTTACCAAGAAACAGCAAAAAAAAAAAAAAAACAAAAAAAAAAAACAAAAAAAGCGTAAACTCGTCTGTCCTGAACATGTCGGAAAAAGTTACAGCTTTACATCTGACTGTTACAAAGCACTGACACTGGAGACTCCTTCCATAAACGTTAAATAAACACGTCTATAGAGAAAACTTCTCCATATCAATCATTACACATGTTTTTTAATCAGTTTATTATTAGTGGAGCCTCTGCCATACACGTCCCTGTGAATGAGTCGTTACTATAGAAACCATAACCATAAGCATTACCATATTTGGTGAAAATGTAATAATATTTGAAATCCTGCCTACATATCTGCATATATTAATTTTATAAATTTTTAAAAAGAACATTTTAACTGTGTGTATAACTTATTTAAAATAAAATTGACTCACACTGAAACCCCGTGGTGTCCAGCTTCAGGCCAGTGTGGGAAATGGTTTTGAAACTTTGGAGGCTGAGGGAAAAAAGTCTAGTTGATTAAAGTAATATTAGCGATCAACAGGATCCTACAAAATGATGAATCGTTACATCGTATAAAGAAACTCCTGAATATTATAAGTTCAGAAATGTGAAAAATCTTGGAATAAAAGTGTAAAAAGAAACTAATACATCAGTAAACTGGCTGTTTCTACATTTTCCATGTAACGTACATTACATTGTATTTTCTGCATATAAGTATGAAATGTATTGCTGGGAAATATTTAAAGCTCCAAGCAGCCAAACATGAAGAGAGAAAAGACGAAGGTGTGATGAGCCACTGCAACTTCCACTGCAAATAATTCCAGCAATTTGGACGAGTAGAGTCCAAAAAAATGTGCCTCAGAGAATCAACTGAACCAAAAAAACTGGCTTGAATTATTTTCGTTTGCGTCTCTGAGACGGAGAGAGACATAGAGAGAAAGATAATGAGAGAGAGACAGAGAGTGACACGGAGAGAGAAAGAGAGAGATGGAGAGAAAGAGAGAGATGGAGAGAAAGAGAATCACAGAGAAAGACTGCTAGAGAGAGAGAGACAGAAAGAGAGAAAGAGTGAGAAGAGAGACAGAATGAGAAAGATAATGAGAGAGAGACAGAGCAACATGGAGAGAGAAAGAGAATCACAGAGAAAGACAGACTGATAGAAAGAGACAGATAGAGAGAGAAACTGAGAGAGAGAGAGAATCAGAGAAAGACAGAGAGAGACAGAGAGAAAGAGAATCACAGAGAAAGACAGACTGATAGAAAGAGAGAAAGATAATGAGAGAGAGAACGTGAGACAGAGAGAAAGACAGAGAGAGAAACTGAGAGAGAGAAAGAATCACAGAGAAACACTGATATAGAGAGAGAGAGAGATAGAGAGGGAGACAGAAAGAGAGAGAAAGAAGAGAGACAGAATGAGAAAGATAATGAGAGAGAGACAGAGTAACATGGAGAGAGAGAGAGAGAGAGACAGACTGATACAGAGACAGAGAGAGATGGAGAGAAAGAGAAAGATAATGAGAGAGAGAACATGAGACAGAGAAAGACAGAGAGAGATGGAGAAAGAGGGTGAGACAGAGAGAAAGACAGAGAGAGAGATGGAGAAAGAGAGAGGGTGAGACAGAGAGAAAGACAGAGAGAGAGATGGAGAAAGAGAGAGGGTGAGACAGAGAGAAAGACAGAAAGAGAGATGGAGAAAGAGAGAGGGTGAGAGAGAGAAAGACAGAGAGAGAGAGATGGAGAAAGAGAGGGTGAGACAGAGAGAAAGACAGAGAGCGAGAGAGATGGAGAAAGAGAGAGGGTGAGACAGAGAGAAAGACAGAGAGCGAGAGAGATGGAGAAAGAGAGGGTGAGACAGAGAGAAAGACAGAGAGAGATGGAGAAAGAGAGAGGGTGAGCGAGAGAAAGACAGAGAGAGATGGAGAAAGAGGGTGAGCAAGAGAAAGACAGAGAGAGAGATGGAGAAAGAGAGAGGGTGAGCGAGAGAAAGACAGAGAGAGAGAGATGGAGAAAGAGAGAGAGGGTGAGAGAGAGAAAGACAGAGAGAGAGAGATGGAGAAAGAGAGAGAGGGTGAGACAGAGAGAAAGACAGAGAGAGAGATGGAGAAAGAGAGAGGGTGAGACAGAGAGAAAGACAGAGAGAGAGAGATGGAGAAAGAGAGAGGGTGAGCGAGAGAAAGACAGAGAGAGAGAGATGGAGAAAGAGAGAGAGGGTGAGACAGAGAGAAAGACAGAGAGAGAGAGAGATGGAGAAAGAGAGAGAGGGTGAGACAGAGAGAAAGACAGAGAGAGAGATGGAGAAAGAGAGAGAGGGTGAGACAGAGAAAGACAGAGAGAGAGATGGAGAAAGAGAGAGGGTGAGACAGAGAGAAAGACAGAGAGAGAGATGGAGAAAGAGAGAGAGGGTGAGCGAGAGAAAGACAGAGAGAGAGATGGAGAAAGAGAGAGGGTGAGACAGAGAGAAAGACAGAGAGAGAGAGATGGAGAAAGAGAGAGAGGGTGAGAGAGAGAGAAAGACAGAGAGAGAGAGAGATGGAGAAAGAGAGAGAGGATGAGAGAGAGAGAGACAGAGAGAGAGAGATGGAGAAAGAGAGAGAGGGTGAGACAGAGAGAAAGACAGAGAGAGAGATGGAGAAAGAGAGAGGGTGAGACAGAGAGAAAGACAGAGAGAGAGAGATGGAGAAAGAGAGAGAGGGTGAGAGAGAGAAAGACAGAGAGAGAGAGATGAAGAAAGAGAGAGAGGGTGAGACAGAGAGAAAGACAGAGAGAGAGAGATGGAGAAAGAGAGAGAGGGTGAGAGAGAGAAAGACAGAGAGAGAGAGATGGAGAAAGAGAGAGGGTGAGCGAGAGAAAGACAGAGAGAGAGAGATGGAGAAAGAGAGAGAGGGTGAGACAGAGAGAAAGACAGAGAGAGAGAGATGGAGAAAGACAGAGAGGGTGAGACAGAGAGAAAGACAGAGAGAGAGATGGAGAAAGAGAGAGAGGGTGAGACAGAGAGAAAGACAGAGAGAGAGATGGAGAAAGAGAGAGGGTGAGACAGAGAGAAAGACAGAGAGAGAGATGGAGAAAGAGAGAGAGGGTGAGAGAGAGAAAGACAGAGAGAGAGAGATGAAGAAAGAGAGAGAGGGTGAGACAGAGAGAAAGACAGAGAGAGAGAGATGGAGAAAGAGAGAGAGGGTGAGACAGAGAGAAAGACAGAGAGAGAGAGAGATGGAGAAAGAGAGAGGGTGAGACAGAGAGAAAGACAGAGAGAGAGAGAGATGGAGAAAGAGAGAGAGGGTGAGACAGAGAGAGAGATGGAGAAAGACAGAGAGGGTGAGAGAGAGAAAGACAGAGAGAGAGAGATGGAGAAAGAGGGAGAGGGTGAGAGAGAGAAAGACGGAGAGAGAGAGATGGAGAAAGAGGGAGAGGGTGAGAGAGAGAAAGACGGAGAGAGAGAGAGATGGAGAAAGAGGGAGAGGGTGAGAGAGAGAAAGACGGAGAGAGAGAGATGGAGAAAGAGGGAGAGGGTGAGACAGAGAGAAAGACAGAGAGAGAGAGATGGAGAAAGAGAGAGAGGGTGAGACAGAGAGAAAGACAGAGAGAGAGAGATGGAGAAAGAGAGAGAGGGTGAGACAGAGAGAAAGACAGAGAGAGGGAGAGATGGAGAAAGAGAGAGGGTGAGACAGAGAGAAAGACAGAGAGAGAGAGATGGAGAAAGAGAGAGAGGGTGAGACAGAGAGAAAGACAGAGAGAGGGAGAGATGGAGAAAGAGAGAGGGTGAGACAGAGAGAAAGACAGAGAGAGAGATGGAGAAAGAGAGAGAGGGTGAGACAGAGAGAAAGACAGAGAGAGAGAGATGGAGAAAGAGAGGGTGAGAGAGAGAAAGACAGAGAGAGAGAGAGAGAGAGAGAGAGAGATGGAGAAAGACAGAGAGAGAGAGATGGCACACGACTGAAGAAAGATTGCAGTCTGAACTACAGAGAGAGAAAAACTCACCCAGACCAGACGAGGCCTGAACACGCCTCTGAAATCCCGCCTGAGATCAGGACAATATTTTACCCAGTGAAATCTGTTCCGAAAATAAAATCTATAAAATCAGTTCTTTTCTTTTATTAAAATTAGATTTAACATATCTTTACATTTAAATTTAATTATTCAATCTTTGTTTCTGATGCTCAAGACCGTTACCTACGTTGGAAAATTGTATGAATATGCAAATTAAGCCTGCTTCAGTCCGGCCCACTCTGCCACGTGGAGAAAGGTTCTCCATTCTGACGAGAGCGAAAGGAAACTTTAAGGACTTTGTACGAAGCGTTACATTTGGCAGAAACCCAACAGCGCTGATCATCACTGTGAAGCATGGTGGTGGGAGCATCGTATTGTAGCGATGCTTTTCATCAGCCGGGAAGCTGAGTACTACTTCATAATAAGCAGCTCCTCCATTTTTTTTTTTTACTGACCAACTACATGACAGCCACGCCCACTTATTTTCTACTGGCTCTTAAGACTGAGCTTCATGAATTCCCAGGTCAAAGTTCAGCTGGATAAAGTCGTCCCGTGTCCTTTGCCCTTCAGTGAATGGTTTTTTTTTGCATTCAGTTAAACTACAAATATTAGCACCCTCATGCTCGGTGCTGGATTCAATCCGTTCACTAAAGATAGCTTCCTTTATTCTAATAAAATTTTAAAAAGTTTAAACAAAGCTAGCTAGCTTTTTAGAGAATGATGCTAAACATTCATCCATCTAACAAGCAAATAGCTCAATAACATACTAAAGTACAAAATTACACTTCGTACACTTGGAAACAAAGCTAGCTACTAGCTAACTGCGGTTTCTTATTATAGTATGTTGCTAAACACAAATCTAGAATATAATATTTTTGTTAGCTGTCAAGACTGAAGCTTGTGAATTCATAGGTCAAAGTTCACGTAGATGAAATCGCTCCATGTCCTTTCAGCTTCGGTGAAATTTTTTTTATTTGCATTTGTTCTGACTGCAGTTTTAGCGAAACGAGAGAGAGAGAGAGAGAGAGAGAGAGAGAGACAGTGTAGTTTGTAAATGCTTCAGTTAAACCATAAATATTGGCACCTCTGATAATGCAGCCTAATCTGTCAACATCACACCAAAGCTTTATTTATTTATTTATAATTATTTATTTATTTAAAAATCACATACACTGCTACATTACACCACTAAACTTTAAGGGTAAGGACGGCACGATGACGAGCTGAAAAGAGTTTCGTTATTTAATCAAATCTCACTCTTCTTTGTACTTTGCATGGATCTGACCTTTAAAGTCTGCATCATCCTCTGAATTAATGCTGTTTATTCTCTGCCTCGACAAACAGCTCCCTTCTGACTGCCGTTTCTCAGGAGCGTTTGGTCAGGGCCCATTAGCTTTGTGTGTGTGATGGAGCGGTGGTGTTTCCATCACAGTGTCACGTCTGATCTCTGTGTGTCTGATCTCTGTCACACACACACACACACACACACACAAAGAGAGAGAGAGAGAGAGAGAGAGAGAGAGACAACTGTCTCATCCCTCATCTTTTCCCTTTAAGGCAGACAGCCAAGTGTTTTGCGTTCTGCCCTGCTGTGTGAGCAAGCTGCTAATAGTGATGATGTTTACTCACACACACTCACACACACTCACACACACTCACACACACTCACAAGGACGGATCTCATCAGTAGGGCTACAGGCAGCAAAATAAACATTTTTCAGTAGTTTGGTTTCATTTTTATTGCCCTTCTCATTCGCCATCCCATAATAATAATAATAATACGAAGAAGAAGAAGAAGAAGAACAACTCCTCCGTTTTTAATCCATGGTGATAAATAAAAACCTGCCCTTTTAAATTTCAGTGAATAGTCTAATTGTCTTAAAGCTTTATCCTCACTTACAGCAGGGAAATACCTAAAAAATATCAACTCATCCTGTTGAAAAAAAAATATCTCTAATGGTTTCCATCATGTAATGTAAACGAGCTTAATGGTTTCCATTAGGGATGTTCTTGTTACTATAACTGTAGATGATTATAATCAGAAGAAAATGAGATAAACATCAGGAAATACTGTTACAGACTAAAATTAAACACGCCATCGGCAACCATTAAACCGCCATTACACACCACCAGAACCACATTAAAACCCATTAGGAACCAGTACAAATCTCTACTGGCTTAATGATCGCTTCAGCAGGATGGCTGTCGAAAGCCGATGTGAATTTAGCACTGAACAGAAACGACAGATCAGCGTGTGGAACCTCACGTCATCAACCTGAGCCAGAACAGCATCCACAAAAACCCCAAACGCAAAAACGTCCAACGCTAACGTGCACGTGGTTACCCCTGCTGCGTACGTGAGGGGTCACGTGGTATCGCTCGGCCGTCATACTCGGTGCCAGATCAAATCTGTTCGCTAAACGTCTGCTGACTTGGTAGCTTGCGTGCAGCAACAAGCTAACATTGGAGAATAAATAGCTCTAGAAAAGTATTAAACAAAGCTAGCTAGCTAACGTGACAAGTTCCATTTCTCTCTCTCTTTAAAAAATAAAACTATCTAGTGCTACACTGAGGAGTTCTTACTAGGATATGTTGCTAAGCATAAATCAAACTAACATATATAACAAACAGTTAAAATAAAGTATTAAAGAAAACCAGCTCGCTAACGTTACACTGAGGTATGTGATAAAAGCTAGCATGAAGAGCTGAATAGCTTGTTAGCTTGACTGGCTATTTAGCTATAAAGAACAGAGTGTTTTCAAGAGATGGAGAGTGAGATGTTTGTGTGTGTGTGTGTGTGTGTGTGTGTGTGTGTGTGTGCATGTCAAACATTTAAACAGTGCAATAAAGTTTGATTTACTGCAGGTTCATTATTCAGATAATTTGTGAACAGATGCCGTGTGTGTGTGTGTGTGAGTGTGTGTGTGTGTGAGTGTGTGTTCCCACTCATTTCTCACAAATTGGTCCAGCACTACCTGGCCCCATCTCCATGACAACCTCCAACCAGGCAATTACAGCAGCAGGCCTTTTGTGAATGAAATTTATTCACGAGTAAAGTGACGGATGAGTGCGGGGAACAACTGCGATAAAGAGGAGTGATGGAGAGAGGAGTGATGGAGAGAGGAGTGATGGAGAGAGGAGTGATGGAGAGAGGTGTGGTGGAGAGAGGAGTGATGGAGAGAGGAGTGATGGAGAGAGGTGTGGTGGAGTGGTGTGTGGTGGAGAGAGGAGTGATGGAGAGAGGTGTGGTGGAGAGAGGAGTGATGGAGAGAGGTGTGGTGGAGTGGTGTGTGGTGGAGAGAGGAGTGGTGGAGAGAGGTGTGGTGGAGAGAGGAGTGATGGAGAGAGGAGTGATGGAGAGAGGAGTAATGGAGAGAGGTGTGGTGGAGAGAGGAGTGATGGAGAGAGGAGTGATGGAGAGAGGTGTGTTGGAGAGAGGAGTGATGGAGAGAGGTGTGGTGGAGAGAGGAGTGATGGAGAGAGGAGTGATGGAGAGAGGTGTGGTGGAGTGGTGTGTGGTGGAGAGAGGAGTGGTGGAGAGAGGAGTGATGGAAAGAGGTGTGGTGGAGAGAGGAGTGATGGAGAGAGGAGTGATGGAGAGAGGTGTGGTGGAGAGAGGAGTGATGGAGAGAGGTGTGGTGGAGTGGTGTGTGGTGGAGAGAGGTGTGATGGAGAGAGGTGTGGTGGAGTGGTGTGTGGTGGAGAGAGGAGTGATGGAGAGAGGTGTGGTGGAGAGAGGAGTGATGGAGAGAGGTGTGTTGGAGTGGTGTGTGGTGGAGAGAGGAGTGATGGAGAGAGGAGTGGTGGAGAGAGGTGTGATGGAGAGAGGTGTGATGGAGAGAGGTGTGGTGGAGTGGTGTGTGGTGGAGAGAGGTGTGGTGGAGAGAGGAGTGATGGAGAGAGGAGTGGTGGAGAGAGGAGTGATGGAGAGAGGTGTGTTGGAGTGGTGTGTGGTGGAGAGAGGAGTGATGGAGAGAGGTGTGTTGGAGTGGTGTGTGGTGGAGAGAGGTGTGATGGAGAGAGGTGTGGTGGAGAGAGGAGTGATGGAGAGAGGAGTGGTGGAGAGAGGTGTGATGGAGAGAGGTGTGGTGGAGAGAGGAGTGATGGAGAGAGGAGTGATGGAGAGAGGTGTGATGGAGAGAGGAGTGGTGGAGAGAGGTGTGATGGAGAGAGGTGTGGTGGAGTGGTGTGTGGTGGAGAGAGGAGTGATGGAGAGAGGTGTGATGGAGAGAGGAGTGGTGGAGAGAGGTGTGGTGGAGAGGAGTGATGGAGAGAGGAGTGATGGAGAGAGGAGTGATGGAGAGAGGAGTGGTGGAGAGAGGAGTGATGGAGAGAGGAGTGGTGGAGAGAGGAGTGATGGAGAGAGGTGTGTTGGAGTGGTGTGTGGTGGAGAGAGGAGTGATGGAGTGAGGAGTGATGGAGTGGTGTGTGGTGGAGAGAGGTGTGATGGAGAGAGGTGTGGTGGAGAGAGGTGTGATGGAGAGAGGTGTGATGGAGAGAGGAGTGATGGAGAGAGGAGTGGTGGAGAGAGGTGTGATGGAGAGAGGTGTGATGGAGAGAGGTGTGGTGGAGAGAGGAGTGATGGAGAGAGGAGTGGTGGAGAGAGGAGTGATGGAGAGAGGTGTGATGGAGAGAGGTGTGATGGAGAGAGGAGTGGTGGAGAGAGGTGTGATGGAGAGAGGTGTGGTGGAGTGGTGTGTGGTGGAGAGAGGAGTGATGGAGAGAGGTGTGATGGAGAGAGGTGTGGTGGAGAGGAGTGATGGAGAGAGGAGTGGTGGAGAGAGGAGTGGTGGAGAGAGGTGTGATGGAGAGAGGAGTGATGGAGTGGGGAGTGATGGAGTGGGGAGTGGTGGAGAGAGGAGTGACGGAGAGAGGAGTGATGGAGAGAGGAGTGGTGGAGAGAGGAGTGATGGAGTGGGGAGTGGTGGAGAGAGGAGTGACGGAGAGAGGAGTGATGGAGAGAGGAGTGATGGAGTGGGGAGTGACAAGGTTCCTGTGGAGAGTTCTTGATGAGGATTAGAGGCCACGCCCAGCTCCCAGGTGACAGGAGGCTAATCACAGAGAAAGGGCACTCGATCCTGCTAACCATCCTCATCATCCTCACCACCATCATCCTCACCACCATCATCATCACCATCACCACCATCATCATCACCACCACCATCACCACCACCATCACCACCATCATCACCATCACCATCACCATCATCATCATCACCACCACCATCACCACCACCATCACCACCACCATCACCACCATCATCACCATCATCATCATCACCACCACCATCACCACCACCATCACCACCATCATCACCATCACCATCATCACCATCACCATCATAATCTTCAGCCAGCAGGATGGAAACAGAGCTGCGGATACAGTCCTAGGATGCCTCTCTCTCTCTCTCTCTCTCTCCGTGTGTGTGTGTGTGTGTGTGTGTGTGTGTGTGCGTCTGTGTGTGTAGCCTAAACAGAAGCCCCTAATGCAATCCCCTGCAGTCTGAGAGGAGGCTAAGCTCTTTATCTGATTCTGATTAGAGACGGTACATGCCTAGAGCAAACACAAGCCAGAAACAAGAAGGAAATGAAGACACACACAGACACACACACAGACACACACACAGACACACACACAGACACACACACAGACACACACACAGACACACTTCTGGATTTTGATTTGTCAGAAGATGTTGATGAATTTTCTATAAAGGTAATGCAGCAGCAAATCACAGGTTTATATTAATGCGCTTGTTCTAATACGTTATGGTTTCTATAGTAACAGCTCCTTCACGGGGACTCGTACGGCAGACGCTCCACATAAACGGATTAAAAACGTCATCGTTTACTTAACATTTATGGAAGGAGTCTCCAGTGTCAGAGGTAAAGCTGTAACTTTAAAGTTTTCCGGCATCTTCAGGACAGAGGAGTTTACGCGTTGCGGTTTCTCTGTAACGCGACAAGCTGCGTGTAAGAGAGAGGAAAAAGAGGCTGGTGAGGGAAACACTGTTTATAGCTGCTCTAACGTAAGTGAGAACAGGAACTCACCTGTTTCATGGACGTTCCACAACATTACATGTAACTATAAATGGATAAAAAGACAAAAAAATTTTCCTCTGACGGCACACCCCAAAGTGTGTTATTCCTTACTAATCACCACAACACAATTTCTACAATTTCTAAATAAATAAATAAAGTCTAACACTGCTGCACTGCAGTGATGCTGAAGGTGTGTGTGCTGTTTCTCTCTGACACACACACACACACACACACACACACACACACGCACACACACTGATTACTCAAAAGTGTGTTCAAGAGCTCTTGATGTCTGATTATCATGTGCTGCCACTCATCAGAGCCGGACAGGAGCGCTGCACCGCTGAGAAGAAGAGGCCGAGATCACACGGAGGAATAATTAACGCCTGACAAAGAGAGAAAAGAAAAGAACATACGGTCCAGACGGAGACGAACCGTCAGATCAGCAGAACTCTCCCAACACGAGACGAGAGAAAACCTCAGGGTCATGTCTGTCAGCAGTGGAAGCTCAGCAATTAAAGGAAAAGTTAATGATTGAAGTATTTCACTGAAGCTACGAGGCTAGTGTAGCTAAAACGTGATACAAGTCTCTCACCCGAAAAAAAACAAAGCAACTTCACTCTGTAGCTGAACGCTGGAGTGGGTTTAAAGGAGGCGGCCATCTTGGAAAACAGGAATCCTTTTTTTTTTTTTTTTTTTTTCCCCTCAGAGCAGTTTGATATAACTCCACCCCTCTATGCTCCGCCCCCTAAGATTGAAACAGAAAGTAATGCGGATGATTCCACACTCTGCACTCAACCACACACCCAGACGTTGATTATTTCCCTCTAACAGCACGTCCCCTAGTGTTTTATTCCTCTTATACCACAGCAGCTTACCAAAAATGACATTTTTTATCGATTAAACACCACCACGTCATACTTTTTATCCATTTCATGTTGTGGAACGTCTGTGAAAACATCAAGTTATCGAGCAACTTAAACTTACAGCTTCTCCTCTGACACTGGAGACTCCTTCCATAAATGTTAAATAAAAGTCTCCTTACAGAGAACTTCACCATATCATTTATTAATTACACGTTTTTTTAACACGTTTATGTGGAGCTTGTGCTGTACGAGTCCCTGTGAATGAGCTGTTGCTATAGAAACCGTAAGGCTTTAGAACGAGCGCATTGATATAAACCTGTTACAGAAAACTAATCAACATCTGACCAATCAGAATCCAGAATTCAACTTCAGCTACTAAACGTGACTGATCAGCTACATTTGGTGGAAATGGGATTTTAACCCTGGTTGATACTGACTGCTTGGAAATGTGTCAGTGTTTAAAAGTAATTGCCCCCTCAAGGAGCTGGAGTGCTCCCTGAGTGACGGTCTGAGCTCAAAGCGGCTGCTGCGGCGGCTAAAGTGCTAATCCTGGGATCTCTGCGGATCTGTGTGTGTGTGTGTGTGTGTGTGTGTGTGTGTGGAGAGTGTCTGGATCGATATTAGCTGTCGTAACACACATTTTACTAAAATGACAGACGTTTTTATCCAGTCGCATTGCGCATCAGACGTCATTCACCTGGGGTTTGCAGAAGTGGCTTTGCAGAGTAATACACTCAATTTCAAATGTTTGTGTGTGTGTGTGTGTGTGTGTTTAACACAGACCCACAGCAAGGCAGGAGATACCTCACACACACTCTCAGTCTCTTTGATGCTCCCTGTTGCCATGGAGACACGGTCAGGATGGAAAAAAAAAAAAAAAAAAACAGAGCAGCAAAAGAAAGTGGGGCTTTTTTTTTTCCATTCAGACTGAAATGATGGAGGTGGAGAGAGAGATAGAAAGACAGTGACTGAGATAAAAAGAAATTGAGAAAGAGAGAGAGACACTGAGACAGACAGACAGAGAGAGAGAGAGAGAGAGAGAATTTTTCATTTATCTTTTAAAGCTTTTTCCCCCATCATGGCTGACTTCCAAAAAAAAGAAAAAAAAAATTAAAGGAAGGCAAACCGAACAATGAAAAATGTCGACACTGACTGCAAATCGAAACCGAACTAAGAACACTGTCCAGAAAAAAAAAGCCACAACCACACCCTGAAATTTTATTCGTAACACTATAAACTCTCACTGCGAGTCAAAACATGAAACAAAAGCAAACCCTCATGAAACTGACACGAGGAGCTGAAGGTGCTACAGAGACGCAGCTCCAGGACAGGAAAGGAAAGCAATTTCTCTTTGTTTTGAAGAAACCCTTTTGAAGGCTGACATTAAAACACAACAAAATATCAAATCTTAAAGTGCAGATCTCCCCTAAAACCTGTGTAGGGTAAAGAACAGCGCTAAACCATGCTAAACGCTAATCATCTCGCTAACATTTAAAACTACAAGGATGACAGCAGTAGGCTTAAAGTAATGCCATACTGGAATGTAACGCTAGCAGCTAACATCATTTCATTTTGGCACGCAAACAGCTAGCTAGGAGTTAGTCCTCAGTTAGGAGCATGTAATGTTAAATATTTAGCTAGCTTTCTCAGTAGAATTTGTCATTTTGCTCAAATTGTTGATAGCTTGGACTTTTAAAGTGTATATGCAGTATGAAGCCAAGTAAAGGTGTTCTGTTGTAGCCTACATGACATAATGATGATTTATCAAGCTGGGAAACTTGAGCTAGCACTCCTAGCATGCAGAATCTAATGCTAACACTTTGAGATAGCTGCCTCTGACGATCACCTCAAGGTATTTTAGTAGCATTTTAAATATCCGAGCACAGATCAGGAACAACATCAGGACCCTCACCGCAATGACACCTTACACCAGGGGATCCCAAACCGGGGGCTGATTTATAAACTGCAGTCACGAGAGGAACTCGGGAGGAACTTTGCTTAGTTTTACAAATTTATATTACACATATGGAGCTGACTATGAGTACAAAATTGTCAACATTCTCAGATCATCTTCCTCTGATAACTCCTCGAAAAACATCGAGTGACCCAACAGCAGTCCAGTCAACAGCATGAACATGAAAATACGCTGAAACACTGATTGAAGATGGATTTACAAATGAGACAGTAAATTAGCAGGAGAAACCGAAATGGCTTGGTGTAGCAGAAAATTCATCACGTGCCTTAGCGCTCATTCCAAGAGTTATTAAACATTAGCTAACCAGCAAGCTAAATTCTAGGTTATCCGAGTTAGCCGATTATCTTCCTTCTGACACGTTGTTTAGCGAATTAGCGAGCCATGCAGAATCGGGCGTGATGAAGCTCTGAAGCTTTTAACACTTCAGTACTTGACCATGTTCATCTGCAGATACTTTCTGACGTTTGAGATTTTGACAGAGAAGCCAAACTATTCCTGAAGTCCTCTTTTCCACCCCCGAGAGATGATCAGATACAGCAGCTTTGTCGCTGTGATTGAAGACATAACGAAAGAAAAGAGAAGTAGAGGAATTTTCAGTGGGTTTGTTAAACGCTTTTATGCCTCAGCTTTAATCCGTCTCTGATCCTGCAGCGTCTCGGTGAGTAATCTGTGACTCAGATTAACATCTCCTTCATCTTGCTCATCAGTGTAATGAGCCACGGTGTACATGTGGAGTGGACAGACGCCGAGTGTGTGTGTGCGTGCATGTGTGTGTGTGTGTGTGTGTGAGAGCGTGTCGCATCTTAACCCATTTGTAATGAGTTAATCCAGTTAATGAAGGACCTTAACCTGACTGTCCTGTCCTCATTGCTTCTGTGGATGAATAAGATTTTAACACATTTACTGACTCTTACAAAGCGCTGACACTGGAGACTCCTTCCATAAATGTCTCCTTAAGTTAAGAAATCTTCACCGTATCAATGATTACACATTTTTTATTATTTTTTTTTTTAAATCTGTTTATTATTAGTGAAGAGTCCACTGTACAGGTCCCTGCGAATGAGCTGTTGCTATAGAAACCGTAACATAGTAAAGCGAGCGCATTAATATAAATCTCTCTCTCTCTCTCTCTCTCTCTCTATATATATATATATATTTTTACTGTATATAAGATTTTGTGAGTGAGACAGACTTGTTACTTGTTAGCTACTTCTATCTCATTTAGGCGGATTGCCATTAATGTAATAAAGTTTAGTGAAACTGTATACTTTTGATTTTTTTCGCTGAAACTGTTCCTTTAAAATAAACGGCACTGTGATTAAAGTGTCTGTAAACATCTGTTCTTCAGACTGCGAAGTCACAAAGCAGCTCTCTGTAAACGTTCAGATGATTGCCTGGTCTGATTATACGCAGCTCTCTGAAGAAGGATGAAGGAAATCTCTTAGGTTTTGTAATCAATCAATCAATCAATCAATCAAGTAAGTAAATAAAAAGTTTTCCTTATGAGGACCAGCTAAATGCCCCCAGACAAGGACAACACAGATACTCCTGTCCTTGTGGGGACATTTGGTCCTCAGTAAGCTACAAAAACATGCACACACACACACACACACACACACACACACACACACACACACACACATTAATGCAGAATAAAAAAATCTCTTCCTTAAGCCATCGGTCTGGTGGTCAGCCGTGTAGCCATGGTAACATTTTTAAGTTTTTGGAGGTGGGGGCTAGCCGATGTGTTCAAAGAACGAAGCGGGAAGTTATTTTCTGATAAGGAACGCTAATCTCCACACACACACACACACACACACACACACACACACACACACACACACACACACACACACACACACAGCTAGTGGGAGGATAATAATAGCTATACACAGGTGCGTGCTGGAGATTTCAGCGTACAGGGGAATTCCACCTGAACGTTTTTTGCATTAATTACCCTGTCAGTCAACCAAACACTCATTTTAGCATTCCTCATGCTTTCTCAGACAAACAAATCACACACACACACACATCATACACACTGTATTTTCCAGGATAGCAGGTCCAGATCCGAAATCTGTGTAAGGATTTTTACATTATGTCCATGTATTAGCGTGTTTACGCTAGCTGTGCTACACCAAAAATTACATTCGCAAATTTCCACTGCTGTTAAAATGGCTAGCTTCGAACACAACACTGAAAATCCCATAACTGCTGCAGGAAATTAGCATTAATTATCCGTTCAGCAGCAACCAAACAAGCAAAAGCTAGTTATAACGTAAACAAGGTCCTTCTAGTAACGTAGTCCGTCCACTCGGCGGCCATCTTGGAGCAGTTATTTTCTGCCACACAAGACCAGGCTCCTATCTACTTGAATGTCGAGAGACCCATAAACCAGAAACAGATTGACAAGATGATGTTTGGAGAAAAAAAAAATGGGCGTCGTCTTTGGCCCAAGTAACATAAACCTTTTTTTTCCCACAGATGCTCCGCCTACAGCGCATGTGCTTTTCTCCATAACTAACAAAATAAAGTATCTTATATCTGTGCATTCGTCAGGGAAACAATTTAATAGGCCGGGTGTTTCAGGTAACGCCTTCACCTTAGCCTTAAAAGGCGATTGGGTGGTTTGAGTAAAGGGGGCGGGACTAATGTAATCCAGCTGCATTGTTGAGTGTTAGACGTTGCTCTGTTCATGTTTTAAGCATTTTTGAGCTTAAAAAAAAACGTCTAACAAAAACTAAACTACAATTTATTTTAGTAGCAGTACAGTGTTTCAACTTCAACATCTCAGCTGTTAGGTTGGATTCTGCTTTACTACTGAATCATTTTTTTTTCCTTTCATGCGTGATTTTATCTTTCCGTAAAAGTGCCACCTGTTTTTCTGCAAGATAAAGGAAAGAACAGAGCCTTGCGTCATACAGAACGTTCCTCAGCGGCTTCCTGAGAGAGCCGCCATGCGTCTGAAGCGAGCATCAGAACTGGTGCTGGTGTTTCGTCGTCATCGGAGACACACTCGGTCTTTAGAGACAGACGGAGAGAGTTTGATTGACAGATCGTCTGCACTCAGCACACGGGCTCTGAGCGAGTCTTCATGCAGAACGAGTGAATTATAATCAGCAAACAAGCCGTGAAAATGAAGTGTTGATGCGGGACGTGTGGTGTGTCTATTAACACAAAGCCACGATCTCTATCTGTTCAGTGCTCCAACTATCCAAACGGTATCCGCAGATCAACCTCAAGTGGGCGTGGCAACCGGAAAAGGTTCTCTTTCTTTCATTCTGTCTTTTCTTATCACTCCTTCCTAGCTTCCTTCCATTTTTTCCTTCCTTCCTTCAGATTTAAACCTGAAGTGCATGTTGCCTAAACTGGAAAGGTTCTCTTTTTCCTTCTTTACCTCCTTCCTACTTTCTTTCGTTCCTTCTTTCTTTCCATCTGTTCCTTCCATCCTGCTTTCCTTGTGTCCATCCTTCTTTCTTTGCGTCAGTCCCTTCTTCTTCCCTTCCTTTCTTATATCATGCCTTTCTTCTTTCCTTCATTCTTTCCCTTCTTCATTCTTCCTTCTGTCCTTCTTTGCATTTTCCATTATTTTATTCCTTCCTTCTTTTTTCCCTTCCATCCTTCTTGCATTCCATCCATCCTACTTTCTTTCTAATCGACTAAAGATGTGCATGGGACTATGTTTTTTTTTTTAAACCCGACTCACTCAGTTATTTTTTTTGTTTCTTAGTTGGTTCTATTTCCCACAATATTAACAAACTATAATCGTGTGCACCTCAGGCTTCCACCTGATACTAAACAATACGATTTAAATTTATAAGATTTATCATTTATAACACTGAATCTGATACGATACAGTTTCGAATTAGTCACCTCAGAGCGATGTGTGACCAACTTTGCTCAGAATCTGGGCTAGGCCTACCGTTAATACGTGAATGATGATGATGATGATGATGATGATGATGTAGAAAAGGACTGTCTCAAAATCAGAGTTATGTCAAATCACCTCACTAGCCTGTTACATTTTTTTATACATCAGTTTAAAATTATGAATTATTCTTTCCACACCAGCTGTTTGTCCATTTTTGATAATAACTGATTTATGATTGATGCACTGATCTAATCTTCAGATCCTTACACTCCTACAGACTAGTACTCTAATTAAACCTGATGTAACCCTGACCAGGCAGTTACTAAGGATGAAGGAGTAGATGCTGCAAATGCATCTTTGATTATATCGGTTTATTCCGATTAATGCTTCAGTTACATCCCTAGCATCTACTTTTCACTTCCTTCCTTAAGAGAATTAAATTACAGCCTTTTACTAATCATCAGTATTAATCACGTGGACAGGCTGTAAGCATTACAGCAATAGCCAGGGATGAAACTGATAACCTGTAAAGAAATGATTTTGTGTACTTCCCATCCAGGGAAAAAAAAAGGAACTCAGTGGACACAAGTTCCCTTTTCAGAGCAGATCCTTGTGTTGTTTAGAGCAGAAGGGAAGCCACAGATGACCTGCGATGACTCAGTAGTGCACTCTGGCCATTAACGGCACGTTCCCGGAGATGAAACCTGTCAGGTTGGTCATCATACTCGAGCTTCCTCACTGAACACAATCGGACCGCCGAGACTACGTGGCTGGGAGTTAATCGCCCCTCGTTCAGGCTCTCAGGTCAGAGAGAAATGTCAGCCTCGCTTTTATTGATGGTGAGAATTACACAGTACAAGTGCAGGCCATCAGAGGATTTGTAGCCTGCTGTGCTCTCACAGTGGTCACCTCCAGACTGAGCGGATTTTCTCAGCGCACATTCAGCGGCCGAGGCTTTAGTGCGCTCACGACATTGACATTTTCAAGAGCCGTTAATGGAGACAGGGTTTGGGTTTTTAACGCAAGGACTCACTGCCATTTGTGTGTGTGTGTGTGTGTTTGCATTGACCTCTTCATCTTGTTAGCGGAGTCACAGATTAACCTTTCTTTCTTTTCTTTTCTTTTTTTTTTTTTTTAATGGAATGGGCCCAGAGACCTGGAAGTGAGATTTTTTTTTATTTCCACTGGACATCTGTCTAATACTAAACTTATGAACTTTTATCAGCTGGTGGAAAATTAGGCTACACTGTTTTACAAAATGTGTCCCAAGCTTAGACCTTTAAACAAAGTGTTTTAGGGCTACAGGACTGCAGTGGAGTTCTTTTCAGTTTTACAGGAAGGTTTTAAGGATTTATGAGAGGTGATGTATTGCTTAGGTAAAAAAGCAGAGGCAGTCATAAACCGAAAGGATGCATTTACAAACCGCTGATCTAGCACAGAAATGGTTCCTACTGATTTTCCTCTTTACTGAAAAAAAAAATAAATAAAAATACACTACTGTAAGCAGCCATATTGTTAAGAAATGGACCTGGTGCTCAGGAACTTCGCTTTGCATGAAATTACCAACAAATTCCTTGAGGATTGTTGAAACTGGGAGAGTTGGGACAGTTTCCTCTTTGGAATGGACTGGAGGGAGTTGGACTGAGATTCTTGGACTCCCCAGTGGATGGCAAAAAAAAAAACAAAAAAAAAACCTGAAAATGAAGAATTCCTGTTATTCGATCAAGTACGAGCATTTTGTTAGCAACCAAGCCAACTCTGCAGGACGCATTACAAGCGTGATGGCACCTTGCCTCTTCGGACAACTTGTGTCCTAGGTCACATTGGAATAAAATCTGTCATGTGGATCGAATCGGAAAATCAACCCGGCATTGATCCAGCAGCTCAGGCCAATATCGACCCCGATGCAGACGCTCTGTGCACAAATGATCAAACAAACCCTTTCATTTCCTTAATGGGATGGCTAACAGGAAGTGTGTGAATGGGAATGAGAATGTAAAGCATGACTAGTGTATGTGGACAGAACGTCACGTCCTATACACGCGCAAAATCATACGACCGACCTGCAGCTTTCCGTCTTTACAGGACAGGACACACAAATATCTTATGCACTTATTCATTTAGGCGTGATTCAAAGCGCAACACTACGAATCAAGCGTTTCCATCCATTAGCTGAAAGTTGAACCAGCTTACTCTACAGCACTCGATTATTCCTGGAAAATTCGTTTTTTAATTTTTAGATCAAGAAGAGAGACAGAAAATACTCTACAGTCATCCTGCTTACAAATTTCAAATGATTTATATTTGTAAAAAAAACATGACCAAAACATACACACAAAATTCAGCATTGTCTATAGAAATGTCCATCGATGGTTAACACCACATTATTTATGTTTTAGTCCATGCACAGGTTTACTTCCTGTTATAATTCTTAGTTACAGATTAAGAATACTTCACCCAGAAAATGCTAACGTAGGCAAATAACAAACACACATTAGCATTATGCTATATAATGTGCCCTAACTGGCTTCATCGTTATTAGCAACCATTTTGGGGGAAGTACACTTGTAATGAACTCATCTTCACAGCTAGATTGCTCACAGATAATCCCTCCCCGCAAAACAATCTGGCGAGGTTTCCAAGAGTCTTTCTTCCATGACTTCTTGCCAAGCTTTAGTTAAAGAAAGGGTTCAGTTTGCTTGCGAAGTTGAAACTCTCATTCCGTCAGCAGCTTGGATTCAATCTGGCGTTTGTGGCACGAATTCCACTCCCTTGGCTTTTAAATAGAGTTAAGAATGCTTGGGAGGTCGATCCCAATTTTTCAGCCAAATCACATCTTTGACGTTTTTTTTTTTTTTTCCTCACCTCTCTTCAGATCGTTCTATACCTCTATAAATCTACAAAATCTTCTTTCACTGAGTGCTGGAAATTGTCGAGTCCGCGCTTTGATTGACCTGCTGACCAGGACAGGGCCAAGTGACCATTTGAGGGGAGAGTAGAAAGTGGAGATGTTGGGGCTATTGGATAGAGATGGAGAAATGGAAGGAGGTCATACGGGAAAAGATCGCAAGGTTACTGGGGAACAGAAGAATGTTGAAACCAGATGGGAACATAAAGAAAAATGCTGCATTCTTTAAGAAAACATGCCTGCCAACCTGTGTATTGACCCTTACTGTTGTCACTTGTGGGCGTGGCCTGTTAAGAAACCAAAACATATAGCCTACAACTTTAATCATGCTCAGCTTCGTACTAGCTTCATTCTCAAATTTGATTAGCTAACTGTACTAGCTGCGTTCACTCACCAGAGGCACCAACAATCTCTGCTACTTCCTTCCAAGCGTTATTTTTCTTTGTAATGTCTCTATACACATTTAATGACATGATAAGATGAAACCACGGCTATATGTTTTCCTTCCATTTTTGAGTGATAACTTGTAGCAGTGTATTCTGATATTAAAATATCACACTCCGACACGAAATGTTGGCAAGTCTGGGGGAAAAAAAAAGGAAGAAAGAGGAGGTCAGGGGTAAACAGAAAGATGGATGTCTGGGTTATTGGGGAATGCTTAGAGATGTGATACGAGGTCATTGGTCGTTGTGGAACATATTAAAAGAAGGTTTTGTAGAGGATTGTAGAGGGTCACTGGGGGACTGACAGAGGGATACTAGAAGGTCCGGTTCCAGTTTGAGGGGCAGGAGAGGAAACCGTGGTGGGCTGGGAGGCAGACGTCGCCGTAGCGGCGGCCGCTGTAGGCTCCATCTTGCTGGTGTGTGTGATGAAACGGAGGCGAAGCTTCATGGCTGGCCTCAACGTGCAGATGATCTTCTCCACCTGAGAAAAAGGTGGGAATTTGAAAAACCTTAGATCTATGAAGTCCGGACAAGAGGGGTTGAGAAAAATGGAGCAATTCACTGGTCTTATTCTAATGTGGCAAGTAAATTTGATGATGTTTAGAAGCAATGGTCAAAATTTAGAGATGGATGATGGGATTCTCATTAGGGATCATTAGGGATGTTTTGAGGTCCGTGGAGAACAGAAATGTAGAGGGATGGTTGAAGGTCTTTGGGGAACAGATGGATGGTAGCAGGTCATTTTGGAACAAATAAAGGGATGGGAAGAGGTTAGTTGGGAACAAATATAGGGATGGTAGGACGTTATTTCTAGAACAGACAGAGGGATGGTAGAACATTATTTTAGAACAAATGAAGGGATAGTAGGAGGTTACTGGGGAACAAATAAAAGGATGGTAATTTCTTTGGGATGGTAAGGGCTGAAGGTCAATGGGAAACAGATAGAGGGATGGTGAAAGTTTATTTTTGGAACAGATAGAGGGATGATAGAAGGTCATTGGGGAACAGATAGAGGGATGGTAGAAGGTCATTGTGGAACATATAGAGGGATGATAGAAGGTCATTGTGGAACAGATAGACAGATGGTAGAAGGTCATTGGGGAACAGATAGAGGGATGGTAGAAGGTCATTGGGGAACAGATAGAGGGATGGTAGAAGGTCATTGTGGAACAGATAGACGGATGGTAGAAGGTCATTGTGGAACAGATAGACGGATGGTAGAAGGTCATTGGGGAACAGATAGAGGGATGGTAGAAGGTCATTGGGGAACAGATAGAGGGATGGTAGAAGGTCATTGTGGAACAGATACAGGGATGGTAGAAGGTCATTGGGGAACAGATAGAGGGAAGTTGAAAGGTCATTGCTTAACAGATAGAGGGATGATACTGATATTGACATATGTGTGTACCTGGTCTTTGACGCTGTCTCCTGTGAACATGTACTTGATGTGGTACAGGAAGTCACAGATGGGGTCCATGTACGCCAGGTGCTTGCTGTGGTGATCCACGGCCTGCAGCATCTCATAGAACGCTACCCCAATCTGAGGACACATGGAGCCATGCATGAGGTTATATAAGAGACACTGATCTGAGTGTACGTGCATGAGCTTGAGTGTGTAGCTGGAGCAGGTGTGTATGTATAATAATGCGTTACAGCTGATGTCAGATGTCTGGGGGACTGGAGCGGAAGCTGTATATATAAATAGAATTGTGTGCTCAAGATGGTTGTGAGGAAAAATGCCAAAACATCCATATGAATGTGTGTATGCAGTGGGAAAAACATGAACGCTATCATGGAGAAAACAAGTTCCTGTTTAATATTAATGATAGATACTGAATAAGAATAAACAAGTGAGAAACTTGAAAGGGGTATGTTTAGTGAAAGATCGATCTTGTAAACATAGCTCATATATACAGTCTGGTGAGTTAAAATTAAAGATGTGTTTGCTTGCTCAGCTGCAAGCTGGTGAGCTGCCATAACAGAAAACAGGCTACGGACACGAGCTCAATCAGAGTTAACCGGAAAACTAAGAAAGCGTGTAAGTGGAACAGGTTTACAGAATGAACGCATGTGCACCTCGAGCATGCAGCGTGTCCTCTCCTGCTGGAAGCGCTGTAGGAAAGGTCCAACCAGGTGATAGATATAGAGCAGCTGAAATTCGGTTTTCACCAGCGGCTTCAGGACCTCCGACAGAAACCTGCAACGTCACAAGCACAGAGACTCATCGTCATACAGACCAACCCTGCAAACCCTCCTTTTCAATTAAATTTATTGCTTGAGTGGTACGACTGTCAACAATTGCAAGTTCGAATGTCAGTGGACGTTCTATCATCCCTCTATCTGTTCCCCAATGACCTTCTATCATCCCTCTATCTGTTCCACAATGACCTTCTATCATCCCTCTATCTGTTCCACAATGACCTTCTATCATCCCTCTATCAGTTCCACAATGACCTTCTATCATCAATCCATCTGTTCCCCAATGACCTTCTACCATCCCTCTATCTGTTCCCCAATGACCTTCTACCATCCCTCTATCTGTTCCCCAATGACCTTCTACCATCCCTCTATCTGTTCCCCAATGACCTACTACCATCCCTCTATCTGTTCCCCAATGACCTACTACCATACAGCGTAACGGGTGGGAAGAATGGACTGAAAAGAGTGATGCCAGCCAATCACAGCTCACGAATATTCATATATGTATATAAATAACAGAGCAATTAGTGCTCTCCTCCAATGGTGTTCAGCTGGCAGCTGTGATTTAATGGCTAAGACCTGGTTTACACTTCTACGATAAAGTGTAGGTTTATGGGTAAGTATTACACGCAGAGACACTTTTTACGCTCTCGTAACTGCATGTCATGTATATATGTATATCTGCGGTGTTGTGTGTCCACCATTATTTCAGCTTTAATTCAAGGGGTTTAATAAAAATGTTGCATTAACCTTTTAGGAATTACAGCCATTTATGTATGTATGTATGTATGTATGTATGTATGTATTTATTTATTTATTTTTACAGAGTCCCTTCATTTCACAGGCTTAAATGTAACTGGATATATATAAATATCCAGTATATATAAATTGGTTTATAAAAAAAATAAACACAATAGAATTCACATATCCCTTGATTTAACACAATTAGGATCTACAGGCTTTAAACATTTAAACATACACTAGCATACATGCGCAAAAGAACACCTTTTTCCCCCCCAATATCATACAAAATAGTGACTGTTAAAAAAAAAAAAGGGTCAAGGATGTGATTAGGATTAAACTTTTAAATTTGAGGTTATTTAAATTTTTTTGCTTTGATTTTATTGCCAGGAATAATTTCTTATTTAAGGATATAGCGCGTAGATCTTAGCCAGCTAACGCAGCAGAAATTGTAGAACCACAGCACAGCTGCACAATCTATTGCTAATCGTTACTGCAATACTGACCTTTGCAATGCTGATCATGCAATATGCAAATAAGCCTACAATATGCAAATGAGCCTACAATATGCAAATGAGCCTACAATATGCAAATGTATGCAAATGTGCACTTTTTGGTTTTCTTTTCATATCCCCCATACACAAACACCCCCCCCCCCAAATCACAGGTGCTCCAGTGTTTCTTAATATATTGCAAGACATATTGTGTGTGTGAGAGAGAGAGAGAGAGAGAGAGAGAGCGAGAGAGAGCTTTCAGTTGAAGGTTAAACGAAAAGCTGGAAGTTTGTAAACTTTTCGAGGACTTCATGCTTAAGAGTGTGTGTGTGTGTGTGTGTGCGTGTGCGCGAGCGCTACACCCAAAAACCTGTGAGCATTCCAAGAAAATATATGCGTTAACAAAGGCACTGGAGTGTGTCTGTTGTGCCTGATGACCCATCTCTCTCTCTCTCTCACACACACACACACACACATCGCTGATGACAGTGGAGGTCAGCAGTCTGGATATTAGAGTCATATTTGGACAGCTCTGGCAGACGAATCATAAAACAAAGCGAGAATAACACTCCTGTAAGAGCAGCATCTTTTCCCCTCTGAGAGCAAAGAGCGAGACATAAAGTACACACACACACACACACACACACACACACACACACACACAAAATGTCTAAACAAAGCAAAGCATAAGTCATTAGAAAGGTCAGTGGAAATAACACTCACAAACATTAACACAGACTGCTAGCTGTTACTGCTAATTTATTACGACAGTTATTATCTGCTCTAATGTTGCTGTGTCTGAAAAACAAAGAATCTCTTGTAATTAAAATAATTAAAATGAGGATCCAGCAGTGCCTCTTAAAAAAATATTAAATAAAATAAGAAATAAACAACTATGTAGCTTATAAGATGCATCAGTTGTGTTAAAGCAGAGACAATTGTAAATGGGCTAGAGATCAGTTTCGTGCTTGGTATCATTTCTTCTCTCTTTTCCAGAGAGTTGTTTTGGAACTTACTTGGGAATGAGAGAAAGCTGCCCGATGCTGGAGTGATGCCACACGGCGTGTGCTAACGCTAGCACGTAGCTGCAGTACATCTCCGAGTACGACTGGTGGCAGGCCGTGAAGTCCAGCAGCTGGAAGGGATAACCCACCCACAATGTCTCCGATGTTAGCGCAGGGCTGCTAATCACGCTAACGATGCGGTCGTGTAGTACGATCCAGTACGGCTCCTACGGCATAGTGAGAGAGAACTAAAACTCCTGAAATTTTTAAACAAATACTTCACACCAAAAAAATAAATAATGTTAACATTGTTAATAACAGATTAAATGCGTTAAAATTTTAGATTGTTTAATATGAACGATATATACTATAGCAGGGGTGCTGATTACGCCGATCGCGATCGAACAGTCAATCGCAAGAACTTCTATGGAGGAAGACTCGCGGTTATTCAGTCTGCGCTTTTCAGCGCACTTTCACATACTCAACAAACTCCAAACGACTTAACCGTAATGGGTCCGTCCCGGACTTTCACTCCGTCAAGTTTACACTTTATAGCGTGTGGGCGTGTCTCGCAAGCTCCGCCAGCTATATCGCTCTCTCTCTGGTTACGGCAGTTACTGAACGCACAAAGGGACACAAATAAGTAGACTGGCGGTAATAAGACACAGGTGAGAATCATCACGCGTTACCTGCCGGTTCGACCCGCCTCCTCTCCGTCCAGCTCTGATGCTCGACCACGCCCCCGCTGCTGTTTATATTACTTTTGCAATTTCTCTGAATTAAAATTGATTACATAACTTTATTTGAATAAAAACAAATCTCTCAAAATTATTTCTCAAACTCCAAATTTAGAGTGTATTTGCATATTTCATATGGCTGCTCCTACCATAATAATAATAATAATAATAATATGAAAAAGTAGATCTCTTGTTATACAAGTGTGAACACCCCTGTACTACGGTATATAACTTTAGTTACACTTTAACTTCAAAGTTGGGTATCCTTTAATTTCAGGTATACTTGAACTTCAAGTATACCTTAATCTCAGACTTGGGTAAACTTGGACTTTGGGTACAGATAACTTGTATAGTATACTTGAATTGAAGTATACATTATTTTCAGAGTTGGAACTCCAGTATGCTTCAACTTCAGTGACAGGTATACTAGAGCTCCAGCTCTACTTTAACTTCAGAGTCTGGTATACTTTTACTTCAGTACAGTTTAATGTCAGAGTTGGGTATACTTGAGTTCTAGCTATACTTTAACTTCTGAGTTGGGTATACTTTAACTACAGTATATTTTATCTTCAGAATTGAGTATACTTGAACTACAGCTACACTTTAACCTTAGAATTGAGTATACTTGAACTTCAGCTACATTTTAACCTCAGAATTGAGTATACTTGAACTTCAGCTACACTTTAACCTTAGAATTGAGTATACTTGAACTTCAGCTATACTTTAACCTTAGAATTGAGTATACTTGAACTTCAGCTACATTTTAACCTCAGAATTGAGTATACTTGAACTTCAGCTATACTTTAACCTTAGAATTGAGTATACTTGAACTTCAGCTACATTTTAACCTCAGAATTGAGTATACTTGAACTTCAGCTACACTTTAACCTTAGAATTGAGTATACTTGAACTTCAGCTACATTTTAACCTCAGAATTGAGTATACTTGAACTTCAGCTATACTTTAACCTTAGAATTGAGTATACTTGAACTTCAGCTACATTTTAACCTCAGAATTGAGTATACTTGAACTTCAGCTACACTTTAACCTTAGAATTGAGTATACTTGAACTTCAGCTACATTTTAACCTCAGAATTGAGTATACTTGAACTTCAGCTATACTTTAACCTTAGAATTGAGTATACTTGAACTTCAGCTACATTTTAACCTCAGAATTGAGTATACTTGAACTTCAGCTATACTTTAACCTTAGAATTGAGTATACTTGAACTTCAGCTACATTTTAACCTTAGAATTGAGTATACTTGGACTTCAGCTACACTTTAACCTTAGAATTGAGTATACTTGAACTTCAGATATACTTTAACGTCAGAGTTGGGTATACATTAATTCTAGCTATACTTTAACTTCTGAGTTGGGTATACTTTAACTACAGTATATTTTATCTTCAGAATTGAGTATACTTGAACTTCAGCTACATTTTAACCTCAGAATTGAGTATACTTGAACTTCAGCTACACTTTAACCTCAGAATTGAGTATACTTGAACTTCAGCTACATTTTAACCTCAGAATTGAGTATACTTGAACTTCAGCTACACTTTAACCTTAGAATTGAGTATACTTGAACTTCAGCTACATTTTAACCTCAGAATTGAGTATACTTGAACTTCAGCTACATTTTAACCTCAGAATTGAGTATACTTGAACTTCAGCTACACTTTAACCTTAGAATTGAGTATACTTGAACTTCAGCTATACTTTAACCTTAGAATTGAGTATACTTGAACTTCAGCTACATTTTAACCTCAGAATTGAGTATACTTGAACTTCAGCTATACTTTAACCTTAGAATTGAGTATACTTGAACTTCAGCTACATTTTAACCTCAGAATTGAGTATACTTGAACTTCAGCTACACTTTAACCTTAGAATTGAGTATACTTGAACTTCAGCTACATTTTAACCTCAGAATTGAGTATACTTGAACTTCAGCTATACTTTAACCTCAGAATTGAGTATACTTGAACTTCAGCTACATTTTAACCTCAGAATTGAGTATACTTGAACTTCAGCTACATTTTAACCTCAGAATTGAGTATACTTGAACTTCAGCTATACTTTAACCTTAGAATTGAGTATACTTGAACTTCAGCTACATTTTAACCTTAGAATTGAGTATACTTGGACTTCAGCTACACTTTAACCTTAGAATTGAGTATACTTGAACTTCAGATATACTTTAACGTCAGAGTTGGGTATACATTAATTCTAGCTATACTTTAACTTCTGAGTTGGGTATACTTTAACTACAGTATATTTTATCTTCAGAGTTGAGTATACTTGAACTTCAGCTACACTTTAACCTCAGAATTGAGTATACTTGAACTTCAGCTACATTTTAACCTCAGAATTGAGTATACTTGAACTTCAGCGATACTTTAACACCAGAGCCTGGTACTATTTATTATTTTTAGCGGATGTATTTAAACCAGTGAGTTCCTGTTATAATGTTCTGCTCTCAGCTTTCTTTTCTTAGTAGATTTATAATTTTTTTTTTCCCTAAACTTTCCTTAGTTTGCTTACTAACTTACTAAGAGCATTTACTCTGTGTTGATTTATAGTCCACAGGTGCATCGGACAACCAGACCAGACACACGTCCACTCTCTGTGGACGTAGCGAAGGAAATGAAGAACATTGATTAATGGAGAGAGAGACAGTCTGTTTTGCATTCTTTCTCTGGCAGCAACAACACGACCGAGACGGAACTGTCATCCCTACAGATCAGGAGAAGTTGAGTTGGCTGTTATTTTTCCAACTTTCCAAGCACAGCTGCCAGAAGCACAAGCAAATCAAGAGCACTTGATATGATTAATATTCCGGTGAAACGTGATTAATATTCCTGTGAACTTTTTTTAGGTTCGCAGAACGTTTTTTTAAAGCATGATGTTCAATCTGTCAGGCTTTCAGGGTGTTCATGAACGTTAATGAATTTCTGCCACATTTGTAGTTATAGAAATGATATGACAAATGTTTCTGTAACGTTTGACCCCGTTTACACATCACGACTAGATACTGATCAGATTGTAGCAACATTAATTTACACGTTTCTGGTTAGCCGCTGTAATGTGTAATACATAACGTGATGTATTAGGGAGGGGTTTTGGTTATGATGTCATGTATTGGGGAGAAATTTTGGGTAGATTTAATATATTAGGGGTTTTGGTTATGATAAAACATCCAAAAGTGTCTTGTAAAGTCAAATGCATTTACACTTGGAATGTTTAACCTCCTGAAGTGGTTGAGAAGAATAACTGGATCTTAGTTAAATATGTCTTGGCTGAATTTACACCAGCATTTTAAATACATAATTTAACAATCTGGTTATAATCAGGATACTCAAGATGACTGAAACAAACCGGTTTGAATAGGATCGTAGTTTTTATCTAACTGGGAACACTGTGACATAACATAACGTTACAGCCTAAACTTCTTAATACTTATCAAAAACATTGCTAAATATTCTGATAATGTGTTCTGTAATGGTTCTTGACAGAGCTTGGGTGAGAGAGAAGGAACAATAAAGAAAGAATCAAGGACAGAAGGAGGGCAAGCAAGCCAGAAGGAGTGAACTAGGAGTTAGAGATAAAGTGTGTGTGAGGGAGGGAGGGCACTGGACGTACAGGTAGAGCGGTGATGATCAGGCCAATCGCATTCATCCAAGCAGTCACGTTCTCCCGGGGGACGAGTGGCTGACTGCAGGAGATAGAAAAGACAATCAAACTATATACACACACACACACACACACTTTCCTTCACACACACACACACACACACACACACACACACACACACACACATTCTTCATCTAAAAGACACATCAGACTTACACACTGTCAGACAGATTGTTCTGTCTGTTAGTAGAAGATATTTGTAGTTATATATAAATGTAGCAGCAATACACCCTTACACATTGTCTTTATTGACACTTTGGTTCTTAAAAAAAAAAGCATCAAAAACAAACAAACAAACAAAAAAAAGACTGGCAACAGCAAACATTGCCTGCTACAGGGATGACCTCTGACCTCTTGAGCACTACATTCAGCAGTGCGTTTCCCACGTCCTTCCCCGGCACGGCGAGGGCCATCAGCTCCACACAGGTGACGTGAAGCGCATGTGCTGCTGGATTTGGGAACTCGTTAAACCGCCAGTCGCAGTTCGGGAAAGGGCCCGGAGATTTTCCCGCCATCGGTGATGCATGTTAAGGAAAAAAAAAGTGTGTGTGTGTGTGTGTGTGTGTGTGTGTACAGTATACACCACGTGTTTTCAATCTCTGAACATTAAGAATCATTTTAAAATCTTCATGTCTATCTCCATGTTTAACCATCTGTCTGTTTGTCCATTTAAGCCTTGCTTACTGGCTTGGCTATTTGTCTGTCTGTCTATCTGTCCGTCTGTCTGTCTATCTTATTGGTCTATCTGTTTGTTCTGTCTCCCGATCTGTCTCTCTGTCTAGCCTTATGTGTCTGTCCATACTAACAGGTCTCTCTGTTTATCCATCTCTCTGTCTAGCCTTGCTTTTTGGTCTCTTTGTCTGTCTGTGTGTCTGTCTGTTTATCCGTCTGTCTGTCCCATCTATCCATCTCTCTGTCTAGCCTTGGTTTGTCTAAAGTTGCTCTTAACTGGATGGGACCAGTGTTAAAATAAAACAAATGAATGCTAGCTGTGATTAGGAGGATATCCACCTCTAAGTAATGAATGGAACAGAAAGATTAAATATAGGGTCTTTGGGACTATTGCAAAACAGAAGGAAGGATATTGTCTACAAGACGGCCGATGAGTTTGCAGTAGTAGGTGTCGTCAGGGACCCAGACGTTGTCCTCGCGAGGGTTCATGCCAAATTTGAGGTAGGTCTCGCTGAGGCACCACCCGGGCGTGCGGTTATCCTTCAGAGAACTCATGATGGCGTGGACAAGCTTGCGTTTAAGATTGGTGCGATCACGGAGGTGCCTTTCATAGTAGTGCAAGGTGTTGTAGAGGTACGTCACTGGCCGGTCTGAGGGATGTCAAACCAGCAACAACAGCCATTAGTTAACAAATAACCAGGAGGTTTGAACAAAAGAGAACTAATAATAATAATAATAATAATAATAATAATAATAAGCCAAGACAGGATGGGTCAGTGCAAATAACAGAGAGCAAAATTGTGACTTCCATGGAGGTACTTCATTCTGTGTTAGATTATGTAGTAATTGGTATTGATCAACTTTATGAAGTGAAACCAGGCAAAGCGAGCAATCTGATACTACAATTGTCCTACCATCTGATACTACGATTTTAGTACAAATGCAACAGGCACCTGCACCACCACATACAGCATTCCCCCCCAAAACAATCATCAATAGATCTTCAACATGGACAGACTGCTCCGTCCTTTTCACTCCCCCTCACCATGAAACTTGTACAATCCCCCCAAGTGGTCCAAAAGGGTTTCCAAGGACTTGGAGACTGGCAGCAGCTCCAGGAAGCGGTGGATGACAATGTCAAAGACGGGCAGGAAGCGTAAACACACGTTGCCAAAGTAGATAGGCAGATACTGTGGCTGGAGCTGCATGGGGGGGTTCACCTGCTCCGCCAGACCTTCAAAGTACAGTTTCTCTGGGTACTTCTGCATGTGGGGAAGAAGAGATAACCTTTTATAACCTTTTATTAGAGTCCATGGCTCCTTTCCAAGCATCAATTCTAGCATAGCAAGAACAGGATAGTCTGGAAAGATACGAAGATCCTCTCAAAGCTAACTACATTGCAACAAACATTTCTTTTAAAGCATTTTCTTTACTCTCTTTTGTCTCAAAACCAATGCCTAAATGAAGGGATGTGTTTCACAGCTAAATAAGCAAACAGCCAGATCCAGCACTGTCATCATAAGGGGACAGGGTAAGGGGTCAGTAGGTGGTATTGTGATTGAACCTTCCCTCTTTAACATTTACCACAGTTACACAAGATTGCAAGAGAGGGCAAACACTGCAACTCTTAAAATGTCAGTGTAAAAAACAGGGCAGCATGTGCAGCCTGTAAAATCCCATTAAGGAAAGAGAGAGAGAGAGAGAGAGAGAGAGAGAGAGGAGGAACTCATTAGCTGGTCTCTACGCTGGATGTAATCTGGATAATAATATGGCTGAAAAGCAGAAAAGCTTTTTGTTCCAAAATATCATTCATTCAATTGAGAAGATGAATGCAGCAAGTCTAGAGTGAATTATTAATACATTCATCAACTGCAAACATCCTCTAGCACGTTTCTGCAATGACAGACACTTGAGCTGGACCCAAAAATGCTGATGTTGCTGATAATGATTGTACGCTAGTGGAGTCCTGCTTGCATCAGATAAAATGGATAATGCCAACTGTACTGTAACCCTATTTGATTACTTGTTCAGTAAAGTGATACTTTGACACTTGAAGCTTTCTTTCTTGTGCTGTGTAAGGTTGTCTTTTAGTAGTCATCCTACTTGGTGTGGTATCTTTTGGCAGGACACATTTGGCTTTCTACACAAGGTCATCTTGTGGTGTTTTGTGAGCTGTTTTGAGGCACCTTTTGGTATGCTAGTCTATATTTTTTGGTATGGTGGACAAGGTCAACTTGTGATACAATACTTGCTTGATGTGTTGAGTAAAGTTACCTTGTGGTAGGATATGTTCTTTGGATGCTAGGTCACTTTCTAATACAATAAATGTAAGGTTACCAGCAAGGTTACCTGTTGGTAGGAGAGGTCTTTGGTATATTGGGCAAGGTCACACAGCGGTTCGGACAGCGGTTTGGTGTGTTGCGTAAAGTTGCCACATGGTAGAACATGTATTTGGTGTGTGGTATACGATCACCTTGGGGTAGAACTTATATTTGGTGTGTTGGGTAAGGTCACCTTGTGGTAGATCTCATATTTGGTGTGTTGGGTAAGGTCACCTTGTGGTAGATCTCATATTTGGTGTGTTGGGTAAGGTCACCTTGTGGTAGATCTCATATTTGGTGTGTTAGGTAAAGTCACCTTGTGGTAGATCTCATATTTGGTGTGTTGGGTAAGGTCACCTTGTGGTAGTATTTGTATTTAATGTGTTGGGTAAGGTCACCTTGTAGTAGTATTTGTATTTAATGTGTTGGGTAAGGTCACCTTGTAGTAGTATTCATGTTTGGTGTGTTGGTTAAGGTCATCGTCTGGTAGATCTCGTATTTGGTGTGTTGGGTAAGGTCACCATGTGGTAGTATTCATATTTGGTGTGGAGGGTAAGGTCATTTTGTAGTAGATATCGTATTTGGTGTGGAGGGTAAGGTTATTTTGTGGTAGATATCGTATTTGGTGTGTTGGGTAAGGTCATTTTGTAGTAGATCTCGTATTTGGTATGTTGGGTAAGGTCATTTTGTAGTAGATCTCGTATTTGGTGTGTTGGGTAAGGTCATTTTGTAGTAGATCTCGTATTTGGTGTGTTGGGTAAGGTCATTTTATAGTAGATATCATATTTGGTATGTTGGGTAAGGTCATTTTGTAGTAGATCTCGTATTTGGTGTGTTGGGTAAGGTCATTTTGTAGTAGATATCGTATTTGGTGTGTTGGGTAAGGTCATTTTGTAGTAGATATCATATTTGGTGTGTGGGGTAAGGTCATTTTGTAGTAGTATTTGGTGTGTTGGGTAAGGTCATCCTGTGGTAGATCTCGTATTTGGTGTGTTGGGTAAGGTCATTTTGTAGTAGATATCATATTTGGTGTGTTGGGTAAGGTCATTTTGTGGTAGTATTTGGTGTGTTGGGTTAAGGACATTTTTTAGCAGATATCGTATTTGGTGTGTTGGGTAAGGTCACCTTGTGTTCAGACAGTGGTTTGGTGAGTTGTGTAAAGTTGCCACATGGTAGAACTTGTATATGGTCTGTGGTGTACGATCACCTTGTTGTATGATGCATTTTGTGTAACCGCTAAGTAACCAGCAACACGTTTCCTGTTTAGGTTAAAATCACCTTGTCGCATGGTACATGTTAAGAAGGTTACCCTGTTTTAGAACACGTTATTCATGAGTTAGGGAAGTTTACCTTGTGGTAGGACATGTGTTTGGTGTGCCAGTCGCTCTGTAGCCAGTGCTCCGGAGCGTTCTCTTTGACAAAGTCGCTGACACGGTTGCGGAAGTCATTGGGTTTAAGGAGGAGGAGCTGGATGATGAAGTAGCACACTTGAGCCTCATTACCCTCATGACTTCTCATCGCCTACGCAACAGCAATCATTGAGGGCGAATTAAAAAAAAATTGTATTATCCCATAATATCAGAGAACACTGAAAGAAAACACCTCAAGCATAAGCAGCAAAATATTACAAATCAGAACGTGGAAAAATACCAAATGACACAGATCATCTCCTCATACCAGTTTACATACCTCCAGCAGAGGAGATATTCTGTAAAGCTGATATTGTGTGTTACAGATATTACCGGAAATGGTTTTGAATTACTGTTAAAACATTATTTGTTGCCATTTTGAAAAATCACCATCGATAAACACTCTATGTTTTAACATCACTTCAGAACAAGTCTGTTTCATTGCAGTTTCCTAAAAAAAAAAAAAACTCTCTACTGTAAGGTCAGGGATGTCATGATGCATGAGGATGTACAAGGTGAAAACAGAAAATACAATATTTTAATTCCTCCATAATCAATAAAACCTTTACCCTTTTAAGCCTCATGCTGAGAGCAGGAGAGGTCTTACAGGTAATTGCTGACATTATTGATCAGCTAACAGCTAATAAATAGCTTATGTTATTAGAAATGTGGAAGAAATATTGATTATCAGACAAACACTCCAGCCATAAAGATGATTCACAGGAGAACAAATTAGAGCAGGGGTGTTCTATATATATATATATATATATATATATATATATATATATATATATATATATATATATATATATTTTTTTTTTTTTTATTTTATTTAGGGTAACTTTACAGCCTAGAGTTTATTTCCAAGGTTTTATTGACTTTTCCAGACAGATGCTGTGCATGTGCTTCAAAGAAATACGCTAGATGAAAATGTTCACCAAACTTAGATAAAGGGTGTCAGGTTCAGGAATGAGATCTTTATGGTTTCTGCGTTTTAACGTACGGCATTTTGATAACATTTTTCTCCAAAAACAACTTAAAAAATTCCTTACCAGGCAGAGGATGAGACGATCCAAAGTGACGATGTTGTACTTCCACACCATGTCGTTCAGGATCTCGATGCATTTGTTCAGCTGCTGACCGCCTGCCGACGTGGAAAACTCGTACACCAGGAAATCGGCAAACGTCCGTACGTGTGCGACCAGAGCGCGAGCCCCGATTCTCTCCAGAACCCTGCAGGAACGAAGACGACCAAAGGATGATACTCTTAAAAACTCCTAATCATTCTGAAATGTTTCATTTCTATATTTATACAAGTGTCAAGCTGCTTCTGGATGGTGCAATTTTCACCAGTACAGTAAGCATTCAGACGCTGAAAAGACAAAAAAATGACAAAATCTGTTGAAAATCTACAGAAAGTTGGGTGTGGAAAGCATGTTGTGAATGGGAATGAGATCATTCTCTCAAGTTCTTGGGAGGTAAACTAGTCTCTGGCACCCGCATGCAACAGGAAGGTGAATCATAAACACAAATAACTCCTAATGAAGGAACAGATCATTGAATATGCTGTCATGTTGCTTTCTAATTCTTCAAATGTGTCGTAAGAACTATTTAACCTGTTTTTATTGCATTACTGCAACACTGGCAAGCGTTATTGCGTCATAAAACACGCCAGCCTATCAGGTTTCAATATGCAAATGAGCATTTACCAGAAGAAAGGAGGAGGGGCGTGCAGGATTTTGGGCTTTTTTTAAATTCATTCATTCATTCATTCATTCAGAATCTGGATAAACATGTAGCTTTTTTCTGTTGTGTACATAAACAGGATCTGAGCGACTTTTAAGTGAGTAAAACATTTGTGTATTTATACAAAAAGACGACAGAAATAGACCTTCAGAATTAAATATACAGTAAGGAGGAGATGCAGACAGTCATGCATGAAATGAGGCAGTCAGAGATGCGCTTTACAACAAGCTTCACTCATGAATAATGAATAATACTACACATCTCATTTAGCTCTGCTGCTTCGCTGGAGACCCACGGCAGAAGAGAGTTCGAGGATCACTTCAGAGCGAAAAGACAGAGTTTTGTAATGATTTATTTGGTATATAAGTGTGATAACCAAGATGGGTTTTTTTGACACTTGTGTTGTTTCGGAGACATTTGGCTCCAAGATCATGGTACATTTGGTGACGTGTGAAAGCTCTTTTTAGGCCCCGAGAGGTTCAGAGAACCCATCTCTGGTCCTCCTGACAATCTGGAAAGTGTCAGCACTGCATGCTGTTTAATACGATTGGTTCAACTTGTCACGTTCCGTTCTGTTTCCTGAAGGGCTGGTATGATGAGCGGAAGAGATGGAGCAGCTTACTGATATATAAAACCAGACATTCATAAAACTGGAGTGCTGTAATTAGCTTTGTGTAGCGAGGGCTCGCACTGAGAACATCTTGTGTAAATTAATTAATAAATAAAAACAGCAAATGACCGTTTTGCACGCCTGTGTGCAGTATGGAATTGTCACCGTTCAGAAAGAGTTCTTCAATGTGAAAGCAAACGTGCAATTAGGAGCCCCGCCCACAAATGAGCCCAGAATCGGACCTGGGTGAAGAATCAAGTATGAACTGAAAAGAAGAGAGCTCAGAGATAAATAGTGAAATGAACACTCGCGATGCTCAACTGGTAGCTCTAAGCTTCCCTACATTAGCCTTGTAGCTCCAGTGCACAACAAACAGGAAAAACTTTAAACACCAAACACATTAAGGACTGAAATTAAGGGGCGTTTTTACTCAAACTGGACCTCATTTATCTCTACTGTCCTCACCTGTCTCTCTATCTCTCTCTCCATCTCTCTCTCTCTCTCTTTATCTGTAGATTAGATGGTCATCTCAGGACGCTTCCATCCTCTTAACCATCTTTATCACTCCTTATCAATCAGGCGGTGTGTTGTGAACACTAGCTGTGTTGTCAGTGAGAGATCGTGATCCGAGTCACGAGCAGACGCTAGCGGGAATCGCTCAGTCCAACACAACACGACTTTGTGAAACGATCCGCAGCTGCAGCGTGTACAAGAGAGCGTTTCAAGATCCTGCGAGTCAGTGCAAGCGTCCTTGATAAATAACACCAGAGGAAAAAAAATAAATCTGTGGCAATGCTATTATATCTGTGTGATGAAGCCGAGTTACTGTGACCACTGTGCAGTTGATTCATTTCCTCCAAAAGCACATCCTGAAGTGTTTTTATTCCTCATATACCACAGCAACGATTACTTTTTAACAATTACACATCGACAATGTCTGTGAAACTAGTTCCTGTTCTCACTTACGTTATAGCAGCTGTAAACAGTCGTTCCCTCACCAGCCTCTCTTTACGTTAATAAAAGAAAAAATAAAACGCAGCTTGTCATCTTTCGTTACTGAGAATCCGCGAAACGTAAACTCCTCTGTCCCGAAGATGTCAGAAAACGTAAAGTTACAGCTTTACCTCTGACACTGGAGACTCCTTCCATGAATGTCAAATAAAAGTCTCCTTAACATTTTAACGATCGCATGTAGAACGTCCAAAGTCCCTGTGAACGAGCCGTTACTATAGAAACGATAACGTATCAGAACCTGCACCACTGTCAGAGCTGCTGTTATAGACAATGAATCAACACTTTCTATCTTTGTATGATCCAACAACAAAACCCCACCTTTTTTATTTTTCAGTAAGATTAATTTGGAAAAAAAATGTAAACATGTGCCCTTGAATTTCCAAACTTCACATCTCATGGGAAGGTAGCGAACACATCTAGGGGTTAAATGTCTGAAACTGGTTATATTTAAATTTTTTTTATTTTGGCTGAAATGTAGATTTGCTGAATTTGACCAAAACCAAATCATCTGATGGTGCAACGTGTCACCATGAGCAGTGACTCCATCACAGGATGATGTTTATGAGACACTACAAAAGATTTAAATTAAAAAAAAAAAAAAAAGAAAAGAAAAGAAAAGAAAAGAAAAGAGCTGGCTCACCTGAAGCCGATCTGGTTTATGTGGTCGGTTTCTAGAAGCATCTTCCAGAGCAGGCAGAGGAAGAGTGGTGGAGAACCCTGCATGGAAAAGTGAGTGATGATGTCGTTCTCATTGGTCATGGACTTCCACTTCCTGTACTCCTCCTCTACGTTCTTCTTCAGGTTGAAGCGGCTCTCCTGAGGAACGTTGTTCTGCTTGAAGAACGCCTGCGGAAAGGACGGAGAGGTGGAGGAAAGAGGAAGGAGAAGATACAATCAGAGATCTTTTCCGTAATTTGTGAGTCATTGCGATGATGAAGGTTTACGGCACCGGATGAAAAACCTCCGCAATTTTCTCCCGCATCGAAAGCGTCAAGAAGCCAAAAAAAAAAGGTCATGCGGTTCTAAACGAGACCGAATTTAAAAAAAAAAAAAAAAAACTTCCATGGGTTCTTCCATGGGTTCCATTCATCGCTAAACAGGATGAAGCGTTTCTTCAAGAACACCTGGAAGAGCAGAGTGAGGGCCACACATCGAACAGAGGTTTCCTCAGAGGCATCCTTTGAGATGGATAAAAATAAATTGCGTAAATTACTCAGTTGAGGTAAATCTACACATTTGTGGTAAAAAAAAAAAACAAAAACAAAAAAAACAAAGAAGAAGAACACAGTCATTATTCTGTGTTTACAAAAACGTTTCCCTTCCATTAGCGTGCGGCTTTAATCCTGAGGAGAGAGGGAAAGTGTCGTGTCTCCCCACAGAGCGCTGCTTCGTCTGACACGCGAAACAGATGGAGCGTCACCGAAAAACAACGAGAACAACAAACACAACAACAACAAAACAGATTTTTAATGTTCTGAGGCGACTAACGTACAGCATGCGGACGCGCCAGAACGCTGCGGCGACTCGATTCTAAAATATCTAAAATATCTCACGGAAAAACAAAACGTTAGTCTTATTTCCTAGCGACGAGAACAAGCGCAGTAACTGGAGCTTAAATTCTCACCCAGGTTCTAAATGGGTTCTAGAATTCCGTGTTCTAGAATTCCCACCGAAGCTCAGGGGTTCTCGAATTCTAAACCTGGTTCTAAAGGAACTCTAGAATTCTCTCATAGATTTCCATCCCAGGTTCTAATGGAGTTCTAGAATTCCCTCCCAGGTTAATCAACAGTGGTGTTCTAGAATTCCCTCCCAGGTTAATCAACAGTGGTGTTCTAGAATTCCCTCCCAGGTTAATCAACAGTGGTGTTCTAGAATTCCCTTCCAGGTTAATCAACAGTGGTGTTCTAGAATTCCCTTCCAGGTTAAGCAACAGTGGTGTTCTAGAATTCCCTCCCAGGTTAATCAACAGTGGTGTTCTAGAATTCCCTCCCAGGTTAATCAACAGTGGTGTTCTAGAATTCCCTTCCAGGTTAATCAACAGTGGTGTTCTAGAATTCCCTTCCAGGTTAAGCAACAGTGGAGTTCTAGTGTTCTCTTCTAGAATGCCCGTATTCTACAAAGCTACAACTCTAGAATGGCCTGAAACACCAGTATGAGCTTCCTGCATGTCTACAGTACCACAGAGCCGCAGGTTATACACAGGTTTGGATTCGCACAGTAACTCGCTTGCATTGGAAAGCAGCTGAAAGTGCTTTAGATGTTAGATGAAGGTGTCGGTGGCCGACCTGCAGAGGAGCGGGGAAGCAGCTGAGTGTGTGTGAGGCCCAGTTGTGAGGTGTGAAGTTCATGATGGTCTGCAGAATGTCCTTACACCACGTTCCCTGGATCGAATCAGAACCCGTGAAGAAATCTGGAGCCATAACACAGAAGAGGAGCACGCATTACACAGAGTTCGCCGTAGCGCGCGCGTGTGTGTGTGTGTGTGTGTGTGTGTGTGTGTGTGAAATGAGTGTGTATGAGCAGTACCAGTGATGTGTGTGGCGCGAGCGAGGGTGAGGATGAGCGCCCGGTTCAGCTCCTCTGATTCAGCCGACAGAACCGTCTTCGGGTCGCTCAGGAACCGTGTGAACTGTGGCTGCACCTCGGAGCTCCCCAACGCTGTGATTAACCTCAGAGCTGTACTTTCCACACTAACACACACACACACACACACACACACACACACACACACACACCTTAGTTTCACATCATAGCTGAGGCGAAGCATCACATAGTTTCCTTTCACATCTTATAATCTGTTCATTTTTCTAGGTCTCTGAGCTCCAGTCATGACTCCGTACAGCACAATTTTCATGAAACAGGAAAAAAAATTTCAGTAAGAAACAAATAATAAAAATGTTAATGTTATAATCTGCCCATAATTTATTAATCTATCCATCATTCTACCCAGTTATACCATTATACCATTACTGTCTATTTATCCATCCGCCTACTCATCAGTTTATTCATCCATCAAGTCATGATTCATCCATTCCAACACTTACCTGTCGATTCATCCAGATATCTATACATCTCTACTGTATATACATACTTACACACACACACACACACACACACACATACATACATACATACATGCATGCATACATATATATATATATATATATACACACACACAGAGTACTGTGCAAAGGTCTTAGGCACCCTATTATTTTAGTACAAACTTTGTTATAGATGTTTATTTTCTGACTTCTACATTATTGATTCAGTACAAAAACATTTCAGATTCCAAACATTAGTTTTTCAGCACAAAATGAAATGTTCCAGAAAAATGTTTGTATGTCAGTAAAGAAAGCAGCAGATTCCATAAGAGACACTTTTCAGATAAAAACAGAATGAAGGCTGCTGGGTTTCGCTGCAGAAATAAGAAGCGAGTCGACAGTCAAAGTCTCCAGAAGAACTGTGGCTGCTTCTGCAAGATGCTCAGTAACACTTCCAGCTCATTTCCTTATAAAACTGCACACACTGCACCTGAGATACTGCTTTATTTTATTTTAAAGTGAAGGATCGTCACATTAAATATCGACTTTGTTTCATTTATTACTGTTTACTGCTCTTTATAGGATTTTTTTAAATGTAGAAACATTTAATTTCATTATTTTCGAAGGTGTCTTTGCTCTACAGCATTTCTTTACATGTGCCTAAGACTTTTGCACAGAACTGTGTGTATATAAATATTATAACTATAATACTAATCTATTCGTATAACTAATATAGCATATAGCAATTAACTCATTCATCCACCCATCAATTCACTCAACCATTCATTCAGCTATACACCCAACAACTCATTCCTCCACCTTTACAGCCATCAAACAGCCATCTTCTTTGCCCAAAGACCTTCTCACCCATACACACATCCATCTACCCATCCCTTTGTCCCTCCCTCCACACTGTGAGACTGTCCAGGTTCCTACCAGAGGTGCAGCTGGTTCTGGTTGGTCTGTGGAACAGCGGCGAGCGAGTGGAGGTGTGAGAGGAGCTGAACGCGGTAGTGAGGCTGGATGTGGTGCATCCTGTAACTGAACATCTCCAGCAGCGTGTGAAGAATCCCCCATGCGTGGGACTTAAACACATTTGGCAAGAGCTGACCTGGATCGGGGTAAAGAGAAGACGCAACCCGCTCAGAAGAGGAGGAAGAGCTCGCCGGGTTTGGCATTTCCTTTACAGCGGAATTAGCTCTCTAATTAACACGGCTCATTAAGCACAGACTCCGCTGCTCTCACACTGATCTACTGCATCGAGTACATGAAGAGCTCTCCAAATCAAGAACTCAGCTGTCACCTGAGCACACATCAACCTTCTCTACCAGTTTGTGAACTTCTCATCTGAACTTACTGATGAAGCCTTTGATGCCGAGCGACTCGATCTCCATGTAGACCAGCAGGCGGCTGTACGTCTCCACCAGCGCCGGCGCTAGAGCGATGCTGGACTTGGCGTGGGCCAGCTTTATGACCCGTGTGGCTATACTGTGGATCAGACTAGCACACGGAGGAAAGTGAGTAAGCATAGGTTATCACATAACGAATATCGCAAACGTTCCGCAAAAAAAATTAATAAAATAAAATCACTGTATCGTTAATGATATTCTGATATGACAGGATTTGTTCAGATTAGGCTTGTACTATAACGATTTAATTTTTTTTTGTCCAGAACCAACATGAAAAAACAAGAAAATGAGCATTTCCACCGTTTCAGGTTTTGTACAGGAAGGCGACATTTTCACTCTTGATCTGCTGCTCAAAATTTTTGAACGTGTCTGAGGGCTAACTGGTGCAGGAGAGCAAAAGCAAAAAAAAAAAAAAAAAGGAAAAAGGAAAAAGGAAAAAAAAATGTAAATTTTGGGTCAAAATTTTCCTCCTTTTCCCACGACTGAAATATTTTGATTACACTTAACCAATGTTAGCGAAATACTTGTTGAATAGTAGCTAAGCTAAACACACACTGATCTATTTTATTTCACATTAATGAAATCAAAACGTTCTAAATTTACCGTGACAAACTGAGGGAGCCTAGAGAGGCAGCGAGGAGTCCCGAGAGACTCGTTCCAGATTCACACGTCGGTTGGCTCATCTGCCGTTTTATTGCAGAGAAAAAGACGACTGCTCTTTCTGAGTGGTAACTCGTATTGGTGCACGCTGATGTTTACGGAAATTTACTGTGTTAAAAACATCTTTTTGTTCAAATGTCCTTATTTTGATATTTCAAGATTATTTTGACTTAGTAACTCCTTGTGTTGACGTACTAAGTCATGTTAACTTGTTATTCAGACTTCCTATGATATTTTGTCTTAGTATCTCATTATTCTGACTTAGTATCTCATTATTCTGACTCAGTATCTTGTAGTTTTCACTCAGTATCTTGTAGTTTTCACTCACTATCTTGTAGTTTTCACTCACTATCTTGTAGTTTTCACTCACTATCTCATAGTTTTCATTCACTATCTTGGTATTTTGACTAAGTATCTTGTAATTTTCACTTAGTATTTCATTGTTTTCACACAGTGTCTCCTTATTTTCACTAAATAACTCATTATTTTAAGATAGTTTCTCATTATTGACAATCATTAACAACTCATTAACAACTTAGTAATAATGACTAAATAAGTCAAAATAACGAGATAATATCTTGAAGTAACAAGTTACTACTTCTCACGTTGCATTTCAGGGCTTCCCTAGATGTTAACCTGCAAAGCTCCAACGCAAAAAATCATAACAGTCCTCAGGACTAGCAATATAATATAATATAATATAATATAATATAATATAATATAATCAGAATAAACGTCAACGGATATCACTGCAGTGTAAAATCGTGTAAGAACGATGATCATCATATCGCACAAGCCTAGCTCAGATGCTCAGAAGAAAAAAACTTAAACTGTAAAAATTTCCAGTTCTACTTAACATCATTTGCATCCTTACAATTGAGGCTTTGATTATCTGTCTTTCAGGGAGTAAAAATTAATTAATTCTACTTAACCGTAAATAAACAGATGACATGACACTGATTAAAATTCATCGTGTTTTAGTCATGATTCCTTCCAGTTAGTCACCATTCTACAACCAAGCTGACAGCAGGACACACACACACACACACACACACACACACACACACACACACGGAATGACTAATCATAATTAATTTTCTCATGAACACACACAGCATGTTACGACGCAGGAAAGTCAGTTCGTTTCTTTCACGTTCTGGGTCTTACACAATGGCCAATCAAACACCTCAATGGTTAAATCTAAACTCTTATTTATGAGGAGAAATTATAATATTATGATTATAATAAAAGCTACTGCGCTAATTCAGTAAAAGCACAGAGAGCTTTGTAGTGTGATCTAATTATGCATCTCAGGAGTACAGAAGTCAATTTGCATAATAGGACCTTGTAAAAAAAGAAGAATTAAAAAAAAAAGAAAAAAAAAAAAGAGATGGCCTTGCTAATTCTGCGTAAATAACCCCGAGTGGTGCGCTGTGCATAATTAAATCCACCATAATGTCATGCGCAAGAAGCATTTCCAGAAATTACCTGAGGAATAAAACACTCTGTGTCATGCTATTGCAGGAAAATAACCAACGACGGGGTGGAGTGATGAAGCCGAGTTACTCTTCCCACCCTGAAGTTGAGTATTGTGCTGTAACAGCACATCACTGAGTGTTTTATTCCTCTTATATCACAGCAACAAATAAACACATTTTTTTAATTATTTAAAGAATGACACTTTTGAATCTGTTTGTAGTTAATGTTGTGGAACGTCCACGAAACAAGTCCGTTCCTGTTCTCACTTACGTTACAGCAGCTACAAACAGTCGTTCCCTCACCAGCTTCTCTTTTCTTTCCTTTTTTCTTGAAGTAAAGAAACGCAGGTTGTCATGTCGCCGAGGAAACCGCAAAGTGTAAACTCGTCTGTCTGTAAAGTTACAGCTTTAACTTTTTAACTTTGACCGTTACAAATCGCTAACACTGGAGACTCCTTCCAGAAATGTTATAATTATTGAGAGCGTCCTGAGCAGCTGCATCACTGCCTGGTTTGGGAATTGCACCGTCTCGGATCGCACGACCCTGCAGCGGATAGTGAGGACAGCGGAGAGGATGATCGGGGTCTCTCTTCCCTCCATCACAGACATTTACACCTCACGCTGCATCCGCAAAGCCACCAGCATTGTGGATGATCCCACACACCCCTCACACACACCTCACACACCCCTCACACACACCCCTCTCACACCCCTCACACACACACCCCTCACACACACCCCTCTCACACCCCTCTCACACCCCTCTCACACACCCCTCTCACACACCCCTCACACACACCTCACACACACCCCTCTCACACACCCCTCACACACACCTCACACACACCCCTCACACACCCCTCACACACACCCCTCTCACACCCCTCTCACACACCCCTCACACACACCCCTCACACACACCTCACACACACCCCTCTCACACACCCCTCACACACACCTCACACACACCCCTCACACACCCCTCACACACACCCCTCTCACACCCCTCTCACACACCCCTCACACACACCTCACACACCCCTCACACACACCTCACACACCCCTCACACACACCCCTCTCACACACCCCTCTCACACACCCCTCTCTCACACACCCCTCTCACACACCTCACACACCCCTCACACACACCCCTCACACACCCCTCACACCCCTCACACACACCCCTCACACACACCTCACACACCCCTCACACCCCTCTCACACACCCCTCACACACACCTCACACACCCCTCACACACACCTCACACACCCCTCACACACACCCCTCTCACACACCCCTCTCACACACCCCTCTCACACACACCCCTCTCACACACCTCACACACCCCTCACACACACCCCTCACACACCCCTCACACCCCTCACACACACACCCCTCTCACACACCTCACACACCCCTCACACCCCTCACACACACACCCCTCTCACACACCCCTCTCACACCCCTCTCACACCCCTCACACACCCCTCACACACACCCCTCTCACACACCCCTCACACACCCCTCACACACACCCCTCACACACCCCTCACACACACGCCTCACACACGCCTCACACACACCCCTCACACACACCCCTCACACACACCCCTCACACACCCCTCTCACACACCCCTCTCACACACCCCTCTCACACCCCTCTCACACCCCTCACACACACCTCACACACACCCCTCTCACACCCCTCTCACACCTCTCACACACACGCCTCACACACGCCTCACACACGCCTCTCACACACCCCTCACACACACACCTCACACACCCCTCACACACACCCCTCTCACACACACCCCTCTCACACACACCCCTCTCACAACCCTCTCACACACACACCCCTCACACACACCCCTCTCACACACCCCTCACACACACCCCTCTCACACACCCCTCACACACACACCTCACACACCCCTCACACACACCCCTCTCACACACCCCTCACACACCCCTCACACACACCTCTCACACCCCTCTCACACACCCCTCTCACACCCCTCTCACACACCCCTCTCACACACCCCTCACACACACACCTCACACACACACCCCTCACACACCCCTCACACACCCCTCTCACACACCCCTCACACACCCCTCTCACACCCCTCTCACACACCCCTCACACACCCCTCACACACACCTCACACACCCCTCACACACACCCCTCACACACACCCCTCACACACACCTCTCACACCCCTCTCACACACCCCTCTCACACCCCTCTCACACACCCCTCTCACACACCCCTCACACACACACCTCACACACACACCCCTCACACACCCCTCACACACCCCTCTCACACACCCTTCACACCCCTCTCACACACCCCTCACACACCCCTCACACACACCTCACACACCCCTCACACACACCCCTCACACACACCCCTCACACACCCCTCACACACACCCCTCACACACCCCTCTCACACCTCTCACACCCCTCTCACACACACCCCTCACACACCCCTCACACACCCCTCTCACACACCCCTCACACACCCCTCACACACCCCTCACACACACACCTCACACACCCCTCTCACACCCCTCTCACACCCCTCTCACACACACACCTCACACACCCCTCACACACACCCCTCACACACACACCTCACACACCCCTCTCACACCCCTCTCACACACCCCTCACACACCCCTCTCACACCCCTCTCACACACCCCTCACACACCCCTCACACACACACCTCACACACCCCTCACACACACACCTCACACACACACCTCACACACCCCTCACACACACCCCTCACACACCCCTCTCACACACACCCCTCACACACCCCTCACACACCCCTCTCACACACACCCCTCACACACCCCTCTCTCACACCCCTCTCACACCCCTCTCACACCCCTCTCACACACCCCTCTCACACACCCCTCACACACCCCTCTCACACCCCTCTCACACCCCTCTCACACACCCCTCACACACCCCTCACACACACCCCTCTCACACACCCCTCACACACCCCTCTCACACACCCCTCACACACACACCTCACACACCCCTCTCACACCCCTCTCACACACACACCTCACACACCCCTCACACACACCCCTCACACACACCCCTCTCACACCCCTCTCACACACCCCTCACACACCCCTCACACACCCCTCTCACACACCCCTCTCACACACCCCTCACACACACACCTCACACACCCCCCTCACACACCCCTCACACACACCCCTCACACACCCCTCACACACACCTCACACACACCTCACACACACACCTCACACACCCCTCTCACACACCCCTCACACACACACCCCTCTCACACCCCTCTCACACACCCCTCTCACACCCCTCTCACACACCCCTCTCACACACCCCTCTCACACCCCTCTCACACCCCTCACACACCCCTCTCACACCCCTCTCACACACACCCCTCTCACACCCCTCTCACACACCCCTCACACACACCCCTCACACACCCCTCTCACACACACACCTAACACACCCCTCACACACCCCTCACACACCCCTCACACACACCCCTCACACACCCCTCTCACACACCCCTCTCACACCCCTCTCACACACCCCTCTCACACACCCCTCTCACACCCCTCACACACCCCTCTCACACCCCTCTCACACACACCCCTCTCACACCCCTCTCACACACCCCTCACACACACCCCTCACACACCCCTCTCACACACACACCTAACACACCCCTCACACACCCCTCACACACACCCCTCACACACCCCTCTCACACACCCCTCTCACACCCCTCTCACACACACACCTCACACACCCCTCTCACACACCCCTCACACACACCTCTCTCACACACCTCTCTCACACACCCCTCTCTCACACACCCCTCTCTCACACACCCCTCTCACACACCCCTCACACACCCCCCTCACACACCCCTCTCACACACCCCTCACACACACCCCTCACACACCCCTCTCACACACCCCTCACACACACCCCTCACACACCCCTCTCACACACCCCTCTCACACACCCCTCTCACACACCCCTCTCACACACCCCTCTCACACACCCCTCTCACACACTCTTCACCCTCCTGCCATCTGGTAAACAGTACCGAAGCATTCGGGCCTCATGATCAGACTGTGCAATAGTTTCTTCCCCCAATCAGACTCCTCAACACTCAGAGACTGGACTGAACACACACACACACACACACACACATACATACACACATACATACACACACAACTGAGCATCCTCCATCCTCTCTGCACGTGTTTATGCTGCTACAATATTTATTATATTATACTGTACATGGGCTGCTACTCTTATGTTTACACTATTTCAGCTACTTGTATTGTTCTCTTGTACTATTTGCACTCTTTAAACAGAGCTGTGTGCTGGTCGGCGCTGTAGTCATTGTACTGTCTTGTGCTGTTTTGTGCTGTTTGTCCTGTCAGTCATTTTATAGACACTATACTCTGTAAGCCCCTGCAGATCCTGGGGGTGGAGCTTCGTGTGAAGATGGGTGCAAACAAATGATCATTCAAACGACGAACCCGTTTACTTACCTGTAAATTTTTACCTAAGAATCTTTAAAAGGACGTTAACACTCACAATAATCTGAATAAATCAGACAGAGACTGCAGACCAGCTCGGCGTCTTTATTCCGATCGAGCTGCGTGTAAACGCGGCCGCTGAGAGAGACGTCGGCGCTGCACTCACCTCATCTTGGCGTGGACGGTGAGCGAGTCGAGCAGGTTCATGGGCAGCGGCGTGGTGGAGCACGAGGCCATGCAGTTGGTGCCGGGCAGCGTGATGCGTACCGTACCGTTGCCGTAGATGGTCTCCACCAGGACGCCCATGGGCAGCGTGAAGCACTCGGAGTTGGTGGAGTAGGCGTTACACAGCAGGGCGATCTTGTAGTCGGTCATGGGCAGGCTCTTGTTGCGCAGGCTCTGCTGCAGAAACCTCACGCAAACAAAATAAAGGAAAAAAAATTACTCGAGCTAATAATAAAAATAATAATTAAACAAACATGACAAAATGAAGCGCTTGTTTTTAAATTGCTACGGAATTTCCGTCCATCGTTAAATCTTCACACTTAAGTTTGAATCATCAGGACAGAATTCTTCTGGACTTTAGGAAAATAAGACGAGCTTGTTTTTGGATTATTAATCAGTTTGCTTCAGGACTCATCTACATTTACGTCCCTGAGCGCGGCTTCGACCTGCATTCAGCTGAAATCATGCAAAATAAAACACATCAGAGCCCCTGGAGTGCAGCATCAGCACCACACGCTGGAGCGAAACACTGCTGCGCCGTTTACTTCTTTCTTTCTTTCTTTCTTTTTTTTTAAAACCTGTTTGATGATAATTTGTCTGCAAAAATTTATTTTCTTCTTATTTTTAATATTACAAAAAATATATTAATAAATTGAATAGTAAAATCTTTAAAAATCTGTAAAGAAAATGTAACTTTTTACAATTTTTTAACATTTAAAACATCACACTGTCTGCTT